>NC_056731.1:365170902-365360902 GCF_019279795.1 Protopterus annectens | reverse complement strand
TCCTACTCTTGATTCCTCTAAGTTTTGCCTTTTTTGGAACAGAGTCAAAGGCTATGCTAAAGTCCACATAGACCACATCTACTGGTATGTCCCTGTCAAATTCACTTACAATCCAGTCATTTATCTGCATCCGGATGTCTAGTAGCTCCCCTGTCATGAAGCTATGATGGTTGATGACATGAATAGTGTTTTCTTCTGGGTGTGTTACTTGCACTTCTCCATGACTTCTTTGCCACTACTGTTAAGCTAAGAATCCTGTAGTTCTCCAGAATTTTCATGTCCCCTCACCTTTTGCAAGGGTGCCATAATGGTTGTTCTCCTGTACTCAGGTACTTCTGCATTAACCAATGATTTGTTTAATATCCATTTTAGGTCATCTTCCAGCAGACTAGCAGCAGTCATGGGAATTTTAGAATGAAGCCTATCAGGTTCCTGTATTTTATCCTCATTAATACCAGCCCATTCTTTCTCCACCTATTCTTTCTCTGTCCTGGCATCTGCCACTGCTCTCCTCAACCTACCCTGCATTCCTGTCACCATTACCTATTGACTAAGTTATGGATTAGATCCTAATAAGTATGCAAACATGGTCAAGAGGAACATGTTAAGTATAGTTTGAAAAAGTTCACGATTGCACTATACATTATTAGTAAGTTTCTCTGAACTTACTACTGATGTATGGTAATGAATTATCTGTGAATAATTAGATTACTTAAATCATATTCTTCCATTTATTAAATATTCTTCTAATTTCCAGTGTTACTGTTGGGTGTGAAAGAAGTTTCTACTTAATGTTTCATAGGAAACACGACTAGCGATCAAACTCAGAAAAATATTGTGCTAGCTTTAATAGTGGTTCATATGGCCTATTATTCAATGTGTGCATACTCCTCAGATGATGTTATAGTTATATAGTGGCCAAAGGAAAACAGAGTTAGGAGCCAAAAGACAGAAATGTATGGTACAAAAAAGGAGCCTGGGCTCATATAAATGCTGGGAAAGTTATGGCAACATTAATACAAACAATGACACAAAACGGATTTTGTTTGTTTAAAATAGCAAATCAAGCTCAGGAACACGCCTGGGCTGACCAAGGTCCTCCACATAAATGAAGAGGCAGAATAAACTGACGGAATAAAGCCTCAAAAAACAGCTTTAATACATAAAAATCTGGCAAGCGCTTTCACCCTTATGGATTTCCTCAGGCTAATAGTATTCCATAAAAAAATTATTATATAAATACACTTGAATAAATGACATCATTTCCTACATTGCATAAATCAATTAATTCATTCTCAAAATAATAATAGAGAATAAGACATTACTAAAACATGTCTAAATACAATACATAAAACAAAATAAAATCAAGCTTCCACTAGCGATGAGATGAAAAACAGACAGCCCAATCTGTATTCTTTAACGTTAAATACAATACATATAATGGAGACTCACTAAAATAATATATTATATCTAACTAAATACAATTTAAAACATAGAAAAAAAATACATAAACTTAAATACATTTTATTTTATATTAAAAATGTTTACTAATTTAAAACCTAACTATTTAATCTTTTGCTTTCTCCCTTTTAACATGGGTCTGATAGGTACTTTATCATTGAGACCCTGTTTCTTGTTTGTTTGTGTCTTTTGGCTTTTCCCGGTTAGGGGTCGCCACAGCGGATCTCCGGTTCGCTAATGATTGGCAGTTGAATTTTATGTGCCGAGTTACCAGCCCTGACGCACAACCTTCAAGAAGGTACACCCATTCACGCATGTCTCCACGCAGAAGACGCTCTAGCTGTGAATCGAACTGGACAGCATCTTACTGTGAGGCGACAACGCTACCGCAGCACCACCACCATGGGTATTGAGACCCTGTTTCTTATCTGCCCTTAATCTTATAATCCACTTAACCTCACACTGTTCCATAAAATTCCTCACATCTCCACCCCTCTGATTAGGTGTATTAACTTGTATTACCAAAAACTTCCAAAGTGACAAGCCAGTATGTTAAATCAGTTGGTAGGATAGCCATACATTCATAAAGCATTATTAGAAACTGCTTAGTATCTTTTAAAATATGTGCATAGGTGTTAACAATAGGTCTCAAACAATGTTCTAAATAAAGAGACATGGGTTCAGTTGCCCATCTACGACCAGCGACTATAGGTCTCATCAGAGGGGTTTTCAGGGTCTTTGTGGACTGGTCGTGGATGCACATGTTTTAAAAGATACTAAGCAGTTTCTAATAATGCTTTATGAATGTATGGCTATCCTACCCACTGATTTAACATACTGGCTTATCACTTTGGATGTTCAATCCCTATTTACCGTAATTCCTAATACTGTAGGAGTGGAATGTATACGTAGATGCTTAGAGTTGTGTGATAACTATTCTCAGCTCCAGACTGATGTATTATGTTTATTGTTAGAAGCTGTTTTGAGAAATAACATTTTCATGTTTAATGGAGTAACTTACATACAAAAGGATGGCGTGGCTATAGGCACCTCATGTGCCAATAGCTACGCCAACCTAGTTATGGCTGATTGGGAACATCGTGAGTTGTAACTTATCTAGCTTTAAGAAAAATATGGCGTTTTACGTCCGTTTTGTGGACGATCTTTTCCTCATCTGGATAGGTGATGGGAATGAGCTAGAAATGTTTTTTAGTGAAATTAACAGCTTGACTTCATATCTTAAGTTTACTATGAATAAGTCATTAACATCTGTTCCCTATCTAGATGTCTATATAGAAAGGTTGACCAATGGTTTACTTAATACAGGTGTCCATAGAAAACCCTGTTATAGGAATGCCCTGTTACATAGAAATAGTATGCATCCTGACTTTGTATTTTGGAATATAATCAGAGGGCAGGCTATGCAGATATCAAACCTTAATTCCAACTATGAGGCATTTAAGGGTGAATTGGTTGACCTACAGAATAGATTACTACATAGGTTATATTGTATGAGCGAAGTTTTAGAAAGTTTTGAGGGAATAGATATATTGAGAAAGGACAAAGCTGCACCATTTTTCATGGATAGGAGCCATATACCAAATATTGAAGGAGATACCATTGGAGATTCATCTCTACCTATTACAGAAATGAAGATAGTTCTCTATTATACACAGGATGTTAATAGAATTAAGGATATCTTCTCCAGACACTGGGACATTCTTACTATTGACCCACATATTAGAGACGTAGTGGGCGTTAGACCACATTTTATGTATAAGAATAGAATGAATTTACATAGAATTTTATGTTATCCCTCAGATAGTAGAATTAGAATGACCAAATCTACACACTGTTGCACTATGCCTTGTAAGAGTTGCAATTTTTGCAACTATATAGATACTAGTGCTTGTTTCACACACCCACTGACCTCACAGAATTTTGACTTTAAAATAAATGCTTCTTGTGACTCTGAACATGTAGTGTATTTAGCTACCTGTGCATTATGTCCGGCATTTTGTGTCGGCAAAACAGATAGAAAATTGAAATGCAGAATAAGAGAACATCTCTATAATATTCACACTAAATCCTGTAAAAATGCACTTTCAAACATGTTATGGAGACCTCTGATGAGCACAGGTTTATGTTTTTGGTAATACAAGTTAATACACCTAATCAGAAGGGTGGAGATGTGAGGAATTTTACAGAACAGTGTGAGGTTAAGTGGATTATAAGATTAAGGGCAGATAAGAAACTGGGTCTCAATGATAAAGTACCTATGAGACCCATGTTAAAAGGGAGAAAGCTAAAGATTAAATAGTTAGGTTTTAAATTAGTAAAAATTTTTAATATAAAATAAAATTTATTTATGTATTTTTTCTATGTTTTAAATTGTATTTAGTTAGATATAATATATCATTTTAGAGAGTCTCCATTACATGTATTGTATTTAGACATGTTTTAGTAATGTCTTATTCTCTATTTTTATTTTGAGAATGAATTAATTGATTTATGCAGTGCAGGAAATGATGTAATTTATTCAAGTGTATTTATATAACCATGTTTTTATGGAATACTATTGGCCTGAGGAAGCCCATAAGGGTGAAAGCGCTTGCCAGTTTTTTATGTATTAAAGCTGTTTTTTGAGGCTCTATTTCGTCAGTTTATTCTGCCTGTTCATTTATGTGGAGGACCTTGGTCAGCACTGGCGTGTTCCTGAGCTTGATTTGTTATTTTATCCTTTGTATTTTATGCTACAGGACCACTAGCATTTGGATAGCTGCACCTGTGATTTTGTTTGTTTGTTTATCTCTAAAACAAGTTGCCTGAGAAATTCCAGTATTTAAAGTAGTTGTGTGCTTCAGTTTACTGGGCATTGAAGGATTCATTAGTAGAGTCCATTCATAAGTCTGGCTCTAATTTAAGAATCCCTTATTAAGGTACTATTGATAGTGCATTCCTTGTGACTTTTTGGAAAGTACTTTCTGTCAAATATAGAAAGATTAAAATGCCAGGCAGTACTTAAGCAATAATGCATGAATGTGTGTGGGTGTATCAGGATTTACCTACAGCTGGTGTGGTTTGTTCATGAGGGTGAAACCCAAGTGATGAGACAAAGCCAACCGAGGGTAAATCCTCATATACCCACAAACAGAAGTGGATTATTGCTATTATACAACTACATTACTTAAGAAAGAAATCACTTACCTATCTTAAATAATGCATTTGTATTTGTATAAGGGTACTTCAGTCATCGTCCATGTTGTCTTCCAAATATTGATGTACTGCACATGTTTACTTGACTTGCAGTCCCATTTTTCTGCAAAGCATGCATGTCAGTGCAGGAGAAGTGATGGAGAAAACAGAATCTCTGTTACTTTATTTTAACTATTAACAATTAGGGATTTATGAGGGACAGTGCACACATATAAGGAAAATCAGGTAAATTTCCGTTTATTTAGTTTTCTAGAACATACCTGATTTTTTTATATTTTGCTCTGCCCCTCAATATATGCCAATAGAAAGTCTGGCTGATCAATGGTACTTCAGGAGCCAGACTTTTTTACTCTTGGTATATGCTCTGTGTTTATAATGGGCATGCTGGTTGGGCTGTCCAATCAGTGTGCTTGCTTTGGAATGGTAATGAACATTTATTGTATAATTCTTCTTATACAGTATATTTCATATAAGTGCAATTTGTTTATGCAGATCTGGGGCTTCCCTTTTTAATTCCAGCGTGATCCTTGAAAGTGTAGTGAAAACAAGCTAAGTTTGAAATGGCTGTATCACAATTAATTCCATTTTCTCCAAGGCACAGCAATCTCAAGAGTTAATGTAGTGAAAATGTAGAAGGTACTGTGGCTTGCCTTCTGTAAAAATGATTTTAATTTATAACAGCAAATTTTATAGTTTATTTGCAGCAGATCATACTTATTTTGCCTTCAGTTTCAGGACTTGTACTGTTGACTCTCAAGCTTCCAGTAGAGTGATAGACTGATAGTCAACAGGTTAACACATCCAACCTGGTGGAAGTACAAAAACAAATAAATTCTGTCCCCCAGTACTTGCACCATCAGATTTAACTGAGGCTAAGCAATGTGTTAACTGTAAAGCTTTTCAGTCCACAGATGGATCAAAGAGTCTGAAAAAAAATCTAGTATCTGCTGCAATTTTTGTTGGACCAATAACCAGAAAAGATAGTGTCCAAAATTATAATTATAATAAGGATGAGAAGAAGAATATTCCAAAGAAAATATTTCCTTCTGTCAGATGAAACATAGATGCAATTTCCAAAATGTATCACAATTCAGTGAGGCCAAAGCTTCCATGGTTTTTATAACAATAAGTGATCTCAATTCCAAACACAACTATAGCATTTAATTTACACATATTGACAAGAGTTAGAGATTGGTGACCAGGTTATTATATTATGTGACTAATAATATACATTTGTCTCTCTAAATAGATTTTATATGTATGTTTCTAATTGCTTTTAAAAGTCAGGCTGAGACAAGATAATTCTATAGTGCTGTTATCTTTGAATATGTAACTAAATGTTTCATAAAGGAATGCAATTCAGGCTTATCCAATTTTCATGATGACCAAGGCCCAAGGACTGTTTTGTATGAATCTTCAGAGCACAGTGGGCATTTAATGAGCATTCTGCCTACTATAGACAGCAGACATAACAAGAGAAAGTAAAAAATGAGCTGACACATCATAATTCTACCTGCCAGGCAATAGACAAAGTACACAAGACTCCTTCTTGATAAGGGTTAAGCATCTCTCTCTGTGTCTCTCTCTCACACACACAGACGCACAAACATTCATCAAAGAAGCACAATGTCCTTTTAGGACAGTCAGAAAAGACTGTTTGAACACATTTCAACAAGAATGATCAGGAAAGCATCTGCCCCTTGTCATGCCTTCACCGGACGTTCCTCAATCTTCTTTCTGTATGATATTCTTGTCCTTCTCTCTTGTGGAAGAGTATAGCAGTTGCTCTTCCTGCTTCTTATACCTTCCTTCATCTCCTAACTTACTGCCCCTTTTGTGAGATTTCAAATAATCATCACCTTTCCTTCTTTCTATCCTTTATTTTTTTTTGTATTCTTCATAAACCTAATTTCGTAGTAGCTTTTCTGCATTTATTACAGCTTTTTACCTATGATGCACTTCTTTACATTACCTACAACATAACTTCTAGATTTCCTTCTTATGATAGAGTAGTACATGACTATGTAAGAAAAAAAAAAATACTTTTCTTAAATAATGGCATTGTATAATGCCTCCTTGCTGCCCTTCAGCATCTGTCTGGTATTCTGCAGCAGTTCTGATGTACTGTGCATGCGTATGCCTACATAGTACATCAGAGCTGTGGGCAAAAGCAATGGAGAAAGCAAGATCTCCATTGCTTTTTACAAACTGTCTCGCTATGTTAAACTCGTTTAACATAGTGAGACAGCTTTAAAAAAAGCAATGGAGATTCTCCTTTGCTTTTTTTAAAGTTGTCTTGCTATGTTAAACGAGTTTAACATAGCGAGACAGTGTGAAGCAATGGAGATTTTGCATTCTCCATTGCTGTAAAAAAAAGAATTATAGTAATGGAAAAAGTCCGGGCGACCGGACCTTTTTCCATTACTATAACTCTGATTTACAACGTGCACGCTGACCAATCAGCGTGCACGTTTTTGAATATTAATGGGGGGTCGTTGTATAATTCTATATATTTTCTTTTTTGATAGTCTCACTATTGGTTATGTCTTTCAAATCAGGACAGAAAGCATCCTCCTGACCAATGATGTAAGATGTCATGCTGTACTCAGATGATATTTGCTTAACTAAATGCTTTCAGACTCATGAATAGTTTGACATGTCCTAATCTACAGCACTGTGGATATTTTTGTCCCATTACTATGTTAGTTCATAGTCATGTACCTTCTTCATTTATGCAGGTTTGAGTATAAATGTAGACAATTTACAATAAAATTTGACTTGGTAATGAAATGAAAATAATTTACTTTAACTCCAACTTGATGACATCTAACTGCTTTCTGAAAGGTGATGGCATGGTCCTATGAAATATATCAGCATGGTGTGATCCATTTTTTCTGTTTTTTTTTTTTTTTTTTTATTGCTGGCACATTGGGTAGCATTGTTACCTTGCAGCAAGATGTTCACTGGTTTGATTCTTGGCTATGATGCCTTCTAATTGGAGGTTGCAGGTTGAATGTTCTGTCTGTGTTTGTGTGAGATTTCTCTGGGTGTTCTGGTTTTCTCCTTCATTCCAAATATATGTGGTAAGTAGATTGGGCACTCTAATACCATCAAGTACCCATATTCCAAAGACATGTGGTAGGTGGATTAGACTCTGAAATACCATCAAATATAACTTCAGTACTTTCACTAGGGAGCAGGTTCTCAATGCTCTCTCTAAAGCCAAGACCATTGCATTGATAGGCCTCCAGCAATATCCCAGGCTGCCTTCTAAACAGCATGAAACATGACCTATCCGGCCCACTGGAATCACTATTTTACCATAGCCTCCAAACAAGCTTCATGCCTCATGAATGGAGAATAGCAACCATTATCCCTCTGCAAAGTTGGGCCATCTACAGTCCCTGGAAACTACAGGCCCATAATCTCACTAGTCTCATATGCAAAGCCATGGAAAGACATCATGAAAATGATCAATAATAACATAGGATACCTCCTGTTACTGAATCCAACCCAGGCAAGTCATGCCTTTGCAACCTGGTGGACTTCTTTGAGAAGGTCACTGAAGGAATGGATGAGGACAAAATAGGTTCACACTGCCTAGCTTGACCTGGTCAAGACATTTGACACAATACCCTACATGTACATTGTTGACAAACCTAAAGAAGTTAGGTATAAACCATTATGTCACTCGGTCAATAGCCAGCTGACTCACAGACAGAACCCAGGATGTTAGAAATGGGGAGTTCACATCTGCAAAAAGGCCAGTCACCAATGGAGCTCCTCAGGGATCAGTTCTGGGACCACTTCTTTTTGGCATCTGCTTCTCTGACATCAAGGCCAATCTCAAGGGGACTCTGGCTGACCCACTTTGCAGATGATTATAAATTAAGAGTAGTAATTAAATCCCCCACCAGCAGGTAATGTCCTCCAGGAACAGCCAACACAGAAAAATAACTGATGTCAGAGCCATGCAGTAAAACTAAATGCGAAGAAATGCAAAATAGTATCCTTTGGGAAGTCAGCCATCCCTGGTAACTATCATATTGACAACACACCTCTAACAGTTGACCCTGTAGTCAGGGACATGGGACACGTGCAGATAATAATCTAGCATTTGACTATCGTGTATACAGTAGGGAGGAAATAATTCTGTGCTGTGCAACTTATAAAACAAAGGTATTACATCTAGGTCCAAGGAGGTCATTGTCCCACTGTATTCATCGTTCATCAGACCTATCATTGAGTACAATGCCCCCTTTGTTACATACCTGACCAGGCACAACCAACAACCGGAATGTCCACAGATGTTCCTCACTAAAAGAATACAGGAGTAAATAATATGTCCTATGAAGACTGCATGAAAGCCTTATCCCTGTAATCTGTTTCCTACATGCTGTTGAGGGGTGATCTATGCCTGGCATACAAGGCATCATCAGATCCCACTTTAATGGATCTGTGGCACATCTGCAAAACAAACGGCACCAGAATTACCCATTGTAAAGACTTAAATCTTGCCTGTGATATAAATAGGACCTTCTGTAGAGACAGGTATGTATCCCAGAGACTATCCCTTCTCTGAAACATGCTCTCCATCGTTTGAAGCAGAGTTACTCTCTGATCCAATTCAGGTGCAACTTGGACAATTGGATGGGGAATAGGAAATCCTATGTTTCTAATGGACAAAGGCAGCTGTAAATGCTTAATCTCTCAGACCCTGTTTGTAAATGTTTCATCTCCCAAGCCCATGCTTTCACTTAGCAAGGGTACCAAAACTTGTCAGAGATTTGGAATGAATGACTAGGCATAAAAAGGCCCCAGTGGTTATTAGCATATTATATACCTATGAACCTGAAATGGGTGTAGGTGTGACTACATGTGCATCTGTGTGGTATGGATGAACATCCATGGAAAGAGTAGCCACCCAGCAGTGGGAACGCTGGTTCTAGAAGATGGTCTCTGTTGGACTGACACCCCAACTCCATATGCAAAAAATGAGAATAAAAAAAGGATTGTGGCTGGATCGATGTTGTATTTGAATACAAGTGTTATAACTATTGTTCAACATAGCAATTTCCCAATGTGACCCTCCTGCAAAAGAAAAATATATTTTCAACGACAATTTTAGAAAGTATTTTTTCCCCTTTCGAAACCTGTTTACTAGTTGCTGAAATACCACTCTGTATTAATTTGGCATACTCTTAGTTTCCATTCCCCTGTTGAGGGCTCCCCCTAATCATAGTCTAACAATTTTGTGCAGATGAGTAAAGCTATGAGCAATTAATTAGCTTCATCCTGTGTCTAGGTTTGATTCCCCCAGACTTCATTTGCATACCTCATACCAGACAATGCTCTCAGGGATGCCACTTAGACACACACAACCAACCAACAAACAAAAAAACAAACAAAAATAAATTCAACAGACAAACAAATAAATAATAAAGGAGGGTTTTTGCTTGGTTAGAACATTTCTCTTGCTTTACCATCTAGAGCTTGCCTAAACTCCTTCATATTACTATTGTTTAAGAGATAAATGTCTAAAGAAGCTAAGCATTTTTAAAACTGACTGAAGATACTTAGATTATCTTTTAAACTTTGGCATGGCAGTTAGTCACTTCAGGAAGGCAGTTCTTGTTATTTTATAGAGCATTATTCCCTGCAGCAGTCCCATCAGTTCTCACAGAATAAAACATGATCCACTTACTTTAATAATACTAAAAACTAAAACCTCATATACTTGCAAGGACAAGACCTGGGATGATTATATCACAGTAAGAATCCCTTACTCATTGAAGTACTGCAGTCAACTTAGAGATACATGTAAAAAATCGGGTCTATATTAGATCACCGACCACTTAAAAAAGTGAATGGTGATTAATCGACCCTATACAAGCGAAAGCTTACAATCTCAAACTGTCAGAACAGCGATTTTGTTCCTAGGGAAAAAAAATCGCTGTTCCAAAACACATACACACAACACAAGCACACCAAACAAACAGCAATCCACACACATACACTTAAAATCTTACACCTAACCCTACACTAAACTATACACACACCACTAAATATCCACTTACCTTAAACCAAACCCTAACCATAAGGTCCGTCACTATTGTACACTCATCTCACCCGTTCCCTAACCCTAACTCACCTAACCCACCCTAACCCTCATGTCCACACAATCGCACACATACCTAACCCGTGCCCTAACCCTAACTCACCTAACCCACCCTAACCCTCACATCCACACAATCGCACACTTACCTGAACCCGACCCGTAACTTTCCACCACAGCACTGAAAATACCAAAGCAACAGAAATGGACAACTGAATTCTTTCCCTAGGAAAAAATTTGGTTTTATGTTGCTTCGATATTTTAAGTTTTTTGCTGCATAGGGTTCGATATTAGAACATTCAAAGGTTTGAAACCTCGATGTTCTAATATAGACCCAAAAAAATCTATCAACTTAAGACACATTACTTTTAAAATAACAAAAATCCACTGGTGACCCTCAAAATGCTTTGTAATAAAATAAACGCACATTTACACCCCAGCAAGATCCCTGCTCCTTTCCCTCACTTGGGATATTGGACAGGGGAATAACATGAGCTAATGAAAAAAAGCAGTGTTCACTTCAATTAGTTATCTTTCTTTTGTCTTTAGAAAGAATAATACTTTAGTTTGAAAGAGGTCATTATTTATTGTTAGGAGGCTTTTTTCTAAGTTAGAGGGAACTGGATCTCAAGATTCTGACCCCATCCCTCCTAATATAAATTAAGTTGGCCAGTTTCTTCATAATGGTTCTTCTACATGGACAGAGGCTCATCTCCAGCCCACAGTAGTAATCAAAGGACATTTTTATTTTGAATATGAATGCAACAACACTAGACAGCATTGTCCATCAGCAGTTAAACAGGTGTATATAATTCAATCAGATAATATTTTTCAGCTGAGGTTTCAAAATGATTCCTTAAGACTTCAGTATTTCACACAGTTTCAAATTTCATTAGTGAAAAGTTAAACAATAGTGAAACTGTATTGGTTTTATTTTAGACATATCTTAGGCACCTCAGTCACAAGTGGATGGACTATCAGTCCTTGGGATGCCCCATACAACTTTAAGTTTGATTTTATTTTTTTATTTTATCTATTTCTTAGCTGAGTAAGCTCACTTGAAATGTCTTTTTTCAGTCAACCCAGGAGCACTGCCTGGTTAAGTGACTTGGGTCACACAGTAGGAAAATGGAGGTGGAGGGATTAAATCCTGTAGCCTTAACAACAGGAAGAATTTCATTTACACTCAAAGCTTTAATCCTCTGTGCTTACTGCCAGATTAGTCATAGAATTATCTAAGCAATGTGAATTGTCAGGTACTATGGATAGATTTATATACTAATGATGTTTCTGCTGACAGTGACATGACACAAGGCTATGTCCTCTGGCCACTTCTTTTTAGCATGTACATAAATCACTAGTCTTCCCATTGTGGTTAGTTATTTGTAATCCAGTATGCCTAGCTGTATATGGTTGAGTCATACAACTCTGCTCAGACTGAAGTAGAAACTGGATTTGCATATCATGAAAACTGGTTGAGGACCTCTTACCTGATTCCTAATGCCAACTGAAGCAAAAGTATTTTATTCCACAGTCATCGGTTTTTAAGCCTTGCACTTTCAGGCCCTGTTTTATCTGTACAAACAATGGAGCAAATATCTGGATGCAAATATGCAAATATTCATTAAGCTTTACACATCAACAGATAAATGCTAATAAAAATTAGTAAAATAAATAATAAACAATGGAATGCTGACCAGCCTATACAAGGTTATGGACTATATTAGTATCTATTCTGGAGTGAACCTACATTGCCCATCTGTTCTCCAAATATTTGTATGGGTATATCTGACTATCAGCTGGAAATTTAAATAAACTTGAGAAAGTATGCAAAAAAAGAGCTAGATTTGTTATCCAGTTTGCTGCTAGATTTGCTTACTGTAACCAATTAAAACTCCTTATTGGCTTATATTTTAGTTGTCTTGACAGCTTGCTGTTTAACCTTTAATTTAAGATTCTGTGAAAACAAAATACTGAGCTGCAAAGAAAAAAATATATAAAATATACACAATTATTTGCTTCAAAAATGACTTCATTAACTTTTTTGTAGCGTGGTCCATCAGGTTTCAAGAATATAATAAAAACATTCATAAAACCACTTAAATAATACAAGTTATCACCATAATGAAAAATGTAAAGTAACAGATCATATTAAAACTATTTTCCAATTAATTTCCACCTTAAGCTCATGTGGGTAATAGCTTAAAAAGTTTTAATATAAAATCTCTCTCTTTGTGTGACAACCAATATTTAACATTAAACTTTAAATTAGAAGAATGTTGCAAGAGAATCATAGATTTAAGATCAGTTACATCCTGTTTCCAAAAATGCCCTGTAATTGGGCTTGTCAACTTAATATTTTTTATATCCTATATATGTACTAAAATCCTTTTCTTAACAGCATGTATAGTCTCACCTGCATAAACATTTTGACACTGAAAAATTAGTACATAAATTATCCCTTCATACAAACAAGTTAGTTACTGATTAATAACATATTTTTGTCCAAGCAACATTGATTCAAATACCTCAAACATATATTTTCACACTTTACATTTCACACATTTTTTTCCTAATATGGTCTAAAACATCTTTCGCCTTGTCCTTTAGCCTAGTACAGAAGATTTTTTCTTGTTCTTAATTTTTTATCTCATGATTACTATGAACAATTTTGTCACCTATACTATTTCCTTTCCTGTATGCAAATCTTGGTAAAATAGTCAAAATAGATTTTGGGTTCTTATTGGACAAAAATTGGCACCAGTTTTTCTTAACAATGTTAACCATCTAAAACATAAGGAAACTATGTGTAAATATACAGATCATCTCCCATCCTACTTATCAGATCTTTTTTTATGGGACCGACTATACTCTGAATTTCTTACTTTTATATTCAAATGTCTCAATTCCACAGGGGTGAAGAACAGTCTAAAATAACAGGTGCTTTGTATAGCCTATCAAGCACAGTTTCTTAAACATTTAAGCTCTTAAAAAATGTTGTACACCATGTAACATACCTTAGCTGCAGGGCATCATTTTCTTGTCTTCTAACCAGTGGTGTGTTTATTGAAACCATTCCAGCATAAGTTTTAGTTGTTCTATGTTCATTACCTGACTGAACATCTTCTTCAAACCTTACAATTTGTTACCTGTTGATGTCTCTGTTTCTTGTTGACATCTCATGTAGAGCGGGCCTTCTTTATCATAAATGCAGATATTACCATCAAAACAATTCTGCCATTTTTGTAATTCTTAACATCCATTTGTAGTTTTTTTTTTTTTTTTAAATTCAATTAGTTTCTTTTCTTTTTGTTGACAATCTTAAAACTTGTTCATCCAAATCAGATAATGAATGAGAATTCTACAATTCTTCATACAGTCTTTTCATTTCCAGAGTTATTTTGGTTTGTTTATTTTATTTGTCTTGTTCAATTCAGATTTGAATCCACAATGTTGTACACAATAATTCAGCCTCAGTCCATCTTTCTTTAAAAAATACTTCCATTGAAACATGTAGCTGATAAAAGTGTGGCTGAGAGATTGTTGAAGGATGCTGGTTTGTCTGGTGGCTTGCAGTATTAACATACCCAGGCAGTACAAGAAACTGCTTACATTAGAATTTAATTTGCATTAATATAATTGCTTTGAATGCATTGTTTAAGTTTATTTGGAACTATTTTTGGAGCTTTCCTCCCCAGGCTTCTGCTGAAAATGGACTCTTACCCAGTTGGAATTTCCCAGTAATTAAATGCCAATGAATAAAAAAAAATATTTAACAATGGGTATTACTCTGAGGGGCTTACAAACAGATAAATTGCTTGTAAATGGTTTCCCAGAAGAAGAAATTGAGACGGGATAATAAATTGCAGCCTTCTCTATCATCTTCATTTGCTAATTTGGATAAACAAATGCCACATGTTTGTCAACAAAAGAATACGACTTAATTGAATTTGAAAGGATAAAAATACAAATAGATATTAAGAATCACAAAATGGTAGACTTTTTTGATGGCAATGTCCAGATTTATGACAACGAAGGCCATCTGTATGTGATGTGTATGCAAAGAGAAGAAGGGGAAGAGAGAGAGAGAGGTATGACTTGACCTTGCAACTCAGGAATTCTTTATAACTAGTAAGACATATTTTATTAAAAACATACATGCTTACTTAGGTGCATTGGAAAAACAGGAACTGACTGGTGATTTGGACATTGTCAAGTTTATCAGATGTGTATATAAACTATACAAGAACATTGTTAATTTGTGATTTAAAGTTTGTTCCCACTGTAATACCTAAGTTTCTGATTTTGAAATTGACATTTTTAGATTTGTATGCACATTACATTTAAAATTGTTATTTATGAATGATAAGGACTTTGAAAATAGAGATAAAATGTTATGTGTGGAGACACATGATGGAAATAATGGCCTGCATACAGAAGCTTGAGGAGAAAGTGCATGAGTGTCAATAGGTCACAGAACAAAAATGATGAACAATATAAGACTAAATGCTTTTCTCCATAGGGAATCATTGTTGGTATGATTTCTAATTGTGCACTGGCAATGATTCCCTTTTTAAGGGAGATTTCTCCCTTCTTCAAGTTAATGCAACCAGAGTTGGAATATATAGGTTGGGGTGTAGGGAGGGCTTACCCTCCACATTTGGGGAATGCAGAAGGGCTTGTCTCTTTCAAAAACTAAGAAAAAATTTAGTTTTTCACATTTATAGTTTTGGGGCATTTCTTATTTTATTTTGGAATGCTGAATTTCAGGAAATAGGCTTTTCATAGTAGTACTGAAAATAATATGGATATTGTAGACTCTGTGTGAAGATGAAATGCAGTATGAAAATGTGAGTTCTTTTTTGGAGAGGTATCAGACGATAAAAAAATTAAAACTGAATTATAGGAGTAACTTTGGATCATATTTTAATAATCTTACTATACAGATATTTTATAAATTAACTTTAGAGGGAATGTCAGATGAATTTATGAAATGCATTAAATTGAAAAGAAAGTTGAACCTTAGTAAAATTGAGTGACTGGGGCTTACTAATTTACAGATGAGTAGTAATATTGTAGTGAAACCTGCTGATAAGAGTGCTAATATTGTTGTAATGAATTTTAAAAGATATGATTAAATGTGCTTAGAATTAGTACAGGTCGAGTCACAGTTTGATAAATTAAGGAATGATCTAACTACTTTATTTCAAGAAAAGCTTAATGAGCTGTTTGATAAAGGTATTAGATTAAAATAAAACAGTTGATAGTAGAAGTGTCTGATTCCTGTTATTTAAATACTGGCCAAAATTCATGAGGATAAGGAACACTGTCCAGATAGGGCAGTTGCTTCTGGAATAGGAAGCACGTTAGAATTATTAATGCAGGCTTTAAATAACACTTTATGTTTATATGTCACACAATTAGATTAATTTATTTTAGACAGTTATGTTTTAATTTGGAAGATGGAAAGTATACAATTGAGAAAAGATTATTTTTGGCTTAGTTGTGATGTAAAAAAATCTTATCAGGAGTATCAAACACTTTTATGGTTTAAAAGTGGGGGTTTTATATATGGCACATTCTCCACAGTGCATTCATTTGTGAACTGTTGCAGTTTGCACTGACTCATAATCATTTTAGACATAAAAAAGATTTTTGTTTACAAACTCAAGGTATAGTGATGGGAGCATGTTTTCTCCCACCTATGCAAATTTGACCATGGGTAGATTTGAGGTGGAATATATGTGTACTTACCAGCATGAAAGTTTTGAAATATTAACTTATTATAGGTTCATTTATGAGATAATAGGTGTGACTCTGAGTTTACCAGTATAATGGACTGGAGGTAAATTTAGTTTTGGACATTATCTTGTATGTAGATGCAATGGGTAGCACTGGCTCTGGAATGCCAAGCAAAACTACAGCTTCAAATATAAATATATTTTTTTATATTATGAGAGTGATCATCCAAAGTTTTTTACTTAACGCTTCATCTTATGGTCAGCTACTAAGAGGTGAATGCCTCTGTGTGAATTGCAATTTTAAAGAGGTAAATATTTACTTATGAAATGGGTTATAAAAAGCACTTATTATTGGCGTCTGTTCTTGATCTTTGTGGAGAAAAAAAGAGCTGTTGTAATATGAGTAAAATGTTTAGAATATGGTTTGCCCAATAACAGAAGACCTGATAAAGAGGGTGGGGAGGGGATCTGTGTATTTACCCAATAGTTTTCTGACATTTTAAATGGTTAATATTGTTAAGAAAAATTGGCACATATAGCTGGCCAATGAGGATTTGAAATGTATTTTGCCTGTTTAATCAAGATTTGCATATAGGAAAGGGAATAGTATAAGTGCTACAATAATTTACAGTAATCTGGAGATAAAAGATAAAAAGGTTTTAGATCATACTGAAAATACAAAATGTGCGAAATATGAAGCATAAGAATACATGTTAGGAAATTAATGTATATTAAATGCACAAATGTATGTTATTAATCAGTAACTAACTTGTTTGTCTGAAGAGGCAATTTAAGTACTAATTTGTCTATGTCAAAAAGCTTATGTATGAAAGACTATACAGGTTGTTAAGGAGATAATGGTAGACCATATATTGGCTATCAAAATATTAGGCTGAAAAGCCCAATTACAATGCATTTTTTTATCAAAAACATGATGTAACTGATTTCAAGTTTACGATTCTCATGTAACATTCATCTAATTTAAGGTTTGATGTTAAACAAAGGTTGTTATGCAAAAAAAGCTATTTTATGTTGATCTTTTTAACTCATTGCCCATATGGGCTGAATGTGGAAAGTAATTAGAAAGTGTTTTTATATGAAGTCACTTTAAATGTTTTCATTGCAGTGATGACTTTTACTATTTAAGTAGTGCTAGGAATCATTTTATTATCTTCTTGAAGGCTGAAGGTCTGAGGTAATAGAGAAGTTAAAGTCACTTTAAGTAGCAAACAAGTATGTGTGTATATATTTAAGATTCTGTACTCATGAAATAGGTTACCAGTTAAATACACTCTTTTCCAACTCTGCTGGTACCTTCCTTCTTAAGATGCACACTGGTATGAGGTATTATAAATAAGGGAGAATTCAGAATGAAGATTTGTCCTTATTCTTTATCCTCGAACACCTGCATTTTCATAAAATGTTAGCTGATTGTGTCTGTGGTTAGCTTAGTTCCTCCTAACTAAATCTATTTGAGTATCTATCATTCATGGTAGATTTATATTTGCAGTTGTGCACAACAATTCCTAACTGTCATAAATCAACAACATTTTGCCACTAAACACTAAGATGAGAAGCAAAAAAAAAAAAAAAAGTGCTTTTCTACGGCATGTTGCTACAACTTTTACCGTACTCAAACCACTGAAAAAAGTGCTTCAGTCTTGACAGTAAAAGCAGTATCTATCTGTAGTTGTACTGGTATCAATACCATCTAGTCATCTGCCGTTCACCCACCCAAACACCTTGTGTCTAATGTGACTGCCTCCTTTGCCCCACCCTAACTATGCTTCTGGATAATTCTTTCACTGTGGAATAAAGGGATTTTATGATCTAAAATGTGGAACTGTTCATCAAGATGAAATACATTTGTGTGGTATGATCAGGAAGAAGGTACATATTATGCTGCAATTTGAGGATTTCTTTTTAATATGTATGTCTAACACTCTGTTGAATAGCAATTTGTTTGGCAGTGTGTTTGGGTAGGGAAGCATCATGTACTTTTCAGTACTCTATTTGTCAAACTCAGAAAGTTCAAGTGTATGTGATTATGGAAATGTGATGGATGTGTCTGTGCAAGTGATTGGGTGTCAGGATTAGGGTAAGGACTATGTTAGGGGAACGATTTAATGGTATACATGTTTAATGATGTGTGTGTGTGTGTGTGTGTGTGTGTGTGTGTGTGTGTGTGTGTATAATAAATATGAATGCCTTGGGTAGTAGCACTGTTAGGGAAAGTGATTTTCACAAATAAATGTGTAGGGGTACAGTTAAGGAGCAGGAAGACCCCCCCGCCCACTTTATTCATATACACCAAATGTATCCCCAACCCTAACCATACCCCTAAACCTGACCCTAATTTTAACCATACACATTAATTTATAGAAACCCCATTCCCTAACAGCACCACTATTCAGACTTATTTGGTCTAAGTTACTCTTACAGTTTGGATTTAGTGATCAGAAAAGGAAACTATTTTTGTATTTTGTTGGACTGCCATATAATAAAAATAAAATTGATGGGTCCACTTCTTAATCCCGAAAGCTCAAAATCTCAAAATTCAAAATACTGAGTCCAAAATCTTGAAAGTTCAAAATACTGAAAACTCAAAATATTGAATCTCATAATATCGAAAAAAAACTACAGGATGCTAGCACTTACTACACTCCACCAGAAGTACATAGAGAAACAAATAAAAGGTTAATCATATTAGTCTACTCCAACTATAAGCAGGGTGGTAAGCCCCTGTGAACCCACCATATGGGGGCTGCACCCCCCACACCCCCTGATACTTAAATATATCAACTCTGAGATCTCACTTTACTACACTAAGATGAGTTATGTTGTAGTATAACAAATTAAAAGGGAACATGACTAAGGTTACAATAGGCAGTTGGCAAACGTGCAATGGTATGTTTGCCATCTTCTGTTGAGTGCGATCTCAGAGTTGATATATTTAAGTAGCAGGGGGTGTGGGGGATGCAGCCCCCCCTTCTTATAGTTGGAGAAGCGTAATATGTTTCTGTATGTAGTTGTGCTGGAATGTAGTAAGTGTTGGTGGACTCTGTTTTTTTGATATTATGAGATTCAGTATTTTGAATTTTCAGTATTTTGAACTTTTGAGATTTTGGACTCAGTATTTTGAATTTCGAGATTATGAGCTTTCGAGATTAGGAAGTGGACCCATATATATATATATATATATATATATATATATATATATATGTGTGTGTGTGTGTGTGTGTGTGTGTGTGTGTGTGTGTATGTATATTTATATTACGGTCTTTTAAGTAAAAGCTGGATATAAATCATTATGTTTTTTTTTGGGGGGGGTCATTCTTGTCTCATCAGGTTATTAAATATCTGTACACTGATTTTGTTGATTCCCTGGTCTGAGGTTATCAGTTGACTTGAAACATCTAGATATTGCCAAAGCCTCTGACTCAATACCAGACATTGAAATATTACTAATTATGGAATGCTTGGATGTAAACACACACTCACGCATTATAGAATGAGTAAAAACTCTGCAAAATAGATGTGATAGTAGCATTGTTAATACCTTCTAGAATTCCTAAGTTATAAACAGATGAGTTCAAAATGGATCTTTTCTGGGGCCTTTTCTTTCTAACAAATTCATGTGTTAACTTATTAGAAAAGAAAACTATAAATAAGTGAATATGTTAATGATGTTAAAAAGTGTTGCAACAAACATGTTGGAGCAAGAAAAGATTCAGAAGTTTCTAGATAACATGACAGAATGGTCAGAGGGGCGTAAGTTTGGAAATAAATATCAGCTGGGTAATAAGGAGTTGTGGGGTATTTACCTTATGGTAATTGTGTTTACTGTTTACATTTAGTTAATATCAAACACTTTACTTCAGTTAATACCAGTCAGGTTTTTGAAATAACAGGTTTAATTATCGTATTTCATCATGCATAATATATTTGGCAGCTTGCCATTGTGAGAGTTTTTATGCTGGTTCCATGGAAGCTTAGGCTAGCAAAAAATGCAAGTTATTTGAGGTGGTAAAGAGACTGCAGTCTACCTTATAAACATTTAACTCAACATACTTCTGCTAAATTCTCTTTTATTGGGCTAGATCTTTTATTTGGTAACCATAAAAAGTTAATTAAGCATGCTAATTTAAATCATATAGAAAGAAAAGGGATAGTAAATTTAGGGGCTTTCTCAAGCTTGGGTTGAATGATAAATTTTAATGTATGTTTATTTAATTAGGTGTATTATGAATAATATTCAAATTGTAGAAGGAATATTATTTTGCATATACCATCATTTTTATATATATATAATTTTTTACATATTTTTGCATTACTGTTTATTCAAAATATTAATGGCTAAGTAAATCATTAGATGATATTATTATGTTGTATAATAAAATAATTTTACTTTCACTAATGGTTTATTTAAATAATTATAGGTGTTTAAAAAGTTAATCAGCCAGATTCAATAAAGCATCGCAGTGTGACGTGCACACGGTAGTGCACTGTTTCGGATTCAGTAAGTGGCTCTACACAGTGTGTACAGCCGCACACTGCCACGCAAACAAGGTAAACACCATTGCATGCAAATTACAGCATAAGCAGCTGAATGGTATACTATTCAACCAGTCCAAGATGGAGGAGCTATTCAACAAGCTATAAAGCAACCATTTAGACTCAGTGCTATTTTTCCCTTTGAATTCCAAAACCTATTGGAATACAGCCATGGAAAGGAGTCTACACAGAAAAATGTTAGGGGATACTGTTGCTTTAATTCATGTGTGTGTGCAACAAGCTGAAGTCTATGCTGCTGCTGTTAACAGACCAAGGCCAAGAAGGAGAAGAGTTTTCAGACCCTGGGTAACTCATTACAACCTACATGATGTGGAAATTGTAGAGCGTTACAGGGTGGATAGAGAGACACTACAGGAACTCTGCAACCTCTGTAGTCCTCAACTCAGAACCAGGGTAAACTGAAGGGAACCCATCCCAGTGGAGACAAAGCTATGTGTAGCACTTAGAATCTTAGCTACAGGTACCTTCCAGAGACCAGCTGGGGCCATGGAGTGTCACAGGCATCAGCATCCAGGATCCTCCATCAATTGTTGAATGCTATGCTCCAACATACCAGTGGCTATATTTTCCCTGTACTCCTGAGGATAGGGCCAGAAGTATGCAGGAGTTCTACCCTGTAGCACACTACTCTGAAGTACTAGCTGCCATGGATTCCACTGATATAGAAATTAAGGCACCACCCATGGAATAGTGAAGGCTCTACATTAATAGACAGGGATTTCACTCTATTAACTGCCAAGTCATGAGTAACACCAAGGGAATCATCTTGAACATGTATACTGGCAACCCTGACAGATACCACAACTCATTTATCTGGTACACCTCCCAACCGTATCAGATGTTCACTGGGGAGATATTCCACAGGGTCATTTACTGGAGGATCCAGGTTATGCACTGGAACTGAGGCTGATGACACCCATCAGAAATGCACACACATCCGCTGAAGAACACCATAATGAAGCACATGCTCAAACTAGAAATAACATAGAGCGTGTGTTTGGGCTGCTGAATTCAGGTGTTCCTGTACTTGGATACATATGAAGGAACCCTTCAGTACAATCCATGGACATGTACTGAAATAGTCACAGTATGTGCCATGCTACACAACATCATCTTGAGAAAACAGCTTCAGCAGGATCAACAAGGGGAAGGAGCACACATCCCACCACCAATGCCAAGGTCACCACAGTCACACATAGATCAGGAGTCAGATGATGAACCAGAGCTGCTGTGGGTGTAGGCATATGTTGGTGTGTTCAGTATGCCCCCACATTGGCTAAGAGACAATGCATAGCACACATACTCACCACCTAAGGGCCTAAAACTTTCCTCATAGTCACATACATATAGTAAAATTGATGCCATGGAACTGTCACAACCTTTACCTACCCATGTATTGGCTGTGTACTACTAGCATCAGAGTCAACCCTGAACTACAGCTGTGTCAACTGCTGCATTTACAAGGTAAGTGTTGAACCGGGAGTGTATTGTGTAATGACGTGACTGACCTGCATATCCTTTCATTTTGTTACTTGGTAGTGTAAGCAAGTAAAGAGTGGGTGATTTGTACAGAAATAACCTTAACATGTGACAGCAGGAACTTATTTGACTTATATGTGTCCATTATTAAGTAGTAGGCCTGAGGCATCAGAGATTCACACATTCATACCTCTCAAAAGTAGTCATGATCACTGCATGTCCTCACTTTAGTACCATATGTTTGTACTGGAAAATCATTAAATAGATAAGTTAGAAAGTAATGATACTCATTGCTGTTTCAGACTTCATACCCTCACAAGATCATAAACAATAAAGATGGAACATTTTGATGCTAACAACTGTCTTACTTTCTAAGACCAATATAAGTCAAAGGTACAATTACCAATTCAACATCACAAATGCAGATATACTAAGCACTAGGTCAGCTATGTATCCTGTGCATCAGACACAAAGCTTATGTATCCCTGAATCCAAAAGGTACAAAACAGGGATATGGCACAGTTATCATCACTTGCACAGGGTGCTGGGGGGGTGGGGTGGGGGGGGGGGGGTGGCAGAAAGCCTAGGCTGAAACAAAAGGTTGGTGAGTGTGTGTGAGTGAGAAAGAAATGCAGGCAGATATTTGGATAAACCAATAAATGGCTAGTGAGACAAAATGAGTTTTAAGCTGCATGGCTGAACCATGTAACTGTTGTGTGTGTGTCTGTAGGGGTCCTCCAGGTGAAACTGGTGTGTGAGTGTTTGCATTAATAAAGCTAAACTCTGTGCTAGCTCTGCATCTTGGTATGTCAGACAGGTGTAAGCCATAAATGTTAGAGGTGGCAGTTCATCGTTGTTGTCCCTGACCGTGAGAACTGGCTCTGCCAGGAGTTGAACTGGCTTGTCAACGGCCACAGTCACATGCACTGCTGCTACCTGAACATGACTGATATCTGCTGGATGAGCTTCCCTTATGAGTATACCCAGGACCATGACCTCATGGCCTGTCACATCTGGATGTGGACAATCCACCCACTGATGGAGCAGTGGAAGTACTGCCATTATGAGACTGTGATTGGGCATGGTCACAGTGGCTAACAGCAGATGATGTGGCTGACCTACATCCACAAGGATGTTGTCCATCTCCCAGCAGATGTTCCATCACAGACACCACTTGTTCCAATATGTCATTCATTTGATCCATTGAATCAGCAACATGGTGGAGGCAGTCATGCATGTCAGCATGTGCCACATCTGCAACCCAAAGCATTTCTCTGGAGCACCTATGGGAATGTGCCTGTGCATCCATGATGGTCCTAAACATACATTGAGTGGCACAGGAAGAGACACCTGGATCCTAAACATACATTGAGTGACATGGGAAGAGACACCTGGATCAGGTGGAGGATGGACAGCAAGCCTCCTCCAAGCACCCCTAACAACTCTGCTGTGTGGCACCACACCCACAGTTTGGCTACAGCCAGAGTCAACAGGCACTGAAGCCACAGCAATCACACTTCCCTGATCAGTTGTCTCACCCTCTACCTTTCCAATATCTGTGGGCTCACTGGAATGGGTAGGCATAGGCCTGTTGGCTGTCTGTATGTCAAACTCAGTGTCAAATTCTGCATCCCCTGACTGTGCCTCTCTTTGGCCCCCATCATCATCAGACATTGGGTGGTAGAAGTCCCACACTTCCACTGTCGGGATCACATAAGCAACAAACCCAGGAAAAAATAATACCTAAACAACTATACTCCAGTATATGCTTACATAATAACAGTGCTGCTACTATTAGACAGTACAGTAATACAACAACAGTCCTGACATCAACATCACACACTAAAATATTTCTTTGAATTGCTCATCAGTGCTAACATAAAAAATGTTTGGTTTACCATCTGCAGATGAGGGTATCCTCTGTATGCCATATGGTCCTGGAAGAAGTTAATCAAAATCTAAGGACAACATCATCACAATTAACAGTATCATGGTGGGTAACACTTTTACCCCTTTATATGTCCATTAATTATACTTTCAACAAGAACTTGGATGACAACTCCAGCCTAAGCTAATCAATCAGAATATGCTATTAACTGTATCAATCTTCAATCCTCCCCCCAAAAATGTATTGTGAAACAGAAGTAATGTTTTGATTTAAACTGTTTTACTATACAGCAGTATTCAACAATTGAGATACACAAGCCTACCTGGAAGCTCTTCCTGGGACATGCTTGCTGTCCCTGAAACAGTAGCACTAATGTCGAGGACATGCTGTTCTGCACTTTCCTAGGTGCAGTCTATATGCCTGGCAGTGGACAGGAACTCTTCATTTGGTGTTATGTAGCAGGCCCCCCCCGGTACCCATCCAATCATGGTCCACTGCAGCTGCTCTCCTCCATGCAGATGAGGTCATGTTAGGGGCCCTATGGTGTACCTGCTCATATGTCCTGTTGTGGCCACCCATGACTTTATCATTGTCAACAATCTGTTGCCAAATCTGCATTCTATGTGACATATCTCCCTGTCCCCTTTCAAGCAGGAAGGCACTATGTTACCCAAAAGTGTCAACAATGACCTAATTATCAGCATCAGGGAAGGGTGGACTTTGAGGATTGAGACTCCTGGGTGGCATGGTCCTAGGTGTCCTAAAAGACAACAGCAGGATAATGCACATAAGTATCACATAACTACAAACTAACTATTCCCAGATAAAACAGAAAAGGTAGCATTTCAGTATTACCCACTGGAGAAATATAAAACAGTCTAGAGATCTGAAATACGAACAACCGACTGGATGCAAAAAAAAAAAAAGAGAGAGTAATAACAGCAACATATCTTTGTTTGTGCCATAACAGAAATGCAGCTCCCCCCCAAAAAAAAAGAACAGTCAAACAGACAAATGACACATTTTGCTAACAAACCATCTTTGAAATATTAAATGTGCTATCAAATGAACTGTCCCTGAAACTTGTCTACAGATTTAGCACAGAACATTCCATTTTAAGGTATTGCCAATCATGCATAACTGTGAAATGTCCTGAAAAACATGTCCATGGCATCAGTACACTTCTAACTAATGCATTCACATAAAAATTTAAAAGCCTTTGCTACAGATTTTTCTTAATTACATTCCAACACATGCAATATGTAGCTGACAAAAATGCAAGCATACCGTCTCACGTTTGGTAATCCTCTGTGTAGATATATCCCAAAGTAATAGTCTCTTTTCTTTGTAAACCACGTAAACAAGTCTCCTCACCTTCAGTTTCCCTAGCTACATGGCTACCTTTTTATGGTATAGATTCAGGGCTGTTAGAATGGTGAAGATGCAAATCAGGTGTGAACTCATTAGAACTGCTGAATCCCAAATACTTGGCTCCATGTACCAGATGTAAACTTATCACCGGCACTTCCTCAGTGTTTGTTTTTAATGGATTGCAACTGTGAATTATTGCTGGTTGGGAGAAGGAAAACATAACAGCACTGCAGGCTGCCCTACATCAAGTTGGTGTGTCAGGTTAGACTTACCAAGTGTTAGATGTAAGGTTGGAAATGTAAGTAAGGAGCATACAATTCACAGGTTGTGTTCATTAACATCCAACCTCCCCTTCATTTGTTGGCAACTGCATATTATATTATTGCCATTTAATGTCCTCACACATTTTAAGAACAATGATATAGAATGGCTTGAAAACTGCATGTCTCAGATTACTGGTCAGATAAGAGAAGAATGACCAACAAACACAGAGAGGTAAGACAGAGTTGTATATTTGAAAGCAGCAGTCATAACTGGTTATGTGATAACTTAGTGCACTACATCCAAAAATAATAAATGTACAAACATTCAAAAATAATAAATGTGGAGATAACAGTTGTATGGTTTCATATTACCTTAGATGATGATGCAGTTGGTTGTATACAAAATTATTTAATTTCCTTGCTGCAAAGCTCTTTGTGTGGCAAAGAGGGATAAGGCACCCTTCCTGTGTTCTGAAGGTTCATTGGAGTGAGAGTTCAAATCTAGACCTATGTAGAAATATGTCATATGTACCAACATTTTCTAGTGTGTATGTCATAGATTGCTTTTCCTCATTTCCACTGCTTGTCCCTTTTTTTCTGTTTTTTACTTTTGGGGGGGATCAGTGTTTGCATGATGCACCACTTAGCCCAATCATGGGAAATGGAGGAAAATTAATGTCGGGTTTGGCTGTGCTTATCTCATTTGTGCAAAGAGTGGCAGTGTGCAAACTGGGCAACTGGTCCAGACAGGAAGCAGACAGAACACCTGCAGTACACTTGCAAACAGGGTGTCTGTAAAAGGGCAAAGGGCAAAAACAATACATTGTTACAATTTCTGTATTTCATTGTGCAACTGCACTTAGGGGCTTTGCACGGCGGTTAGCAAGGCTCCCCAGCAGCTACAGCCATTGAACACCTACAGACAGGACTCAGACAGCAAATAATTGAAATCAGATACATTCAATTAATTCTGGTGGGCACCGTACAAGCCTGCTAAATGGCATTGCATGGCAGTTAATACAGAGACCTTAAGAATGATTCATAAATTAGGAATGTCATGTAACTAGCCTTGTGGCAGCAGGTGTAAGTGTAAAGCTAGAGTAAAAATGGAGTAGAAATGGTCCTGGTTTCTAGTACATGGTGTGCAAACTTTTTTTACTGTTGTGACAGTGCAGTTTATAGCAATGAACTGAAAAATAGACAAGTGTTATTCCCACATTCTTGTGGCAACAGGTGTAAATGTAGGACTGCCATACACATGGTTCTGGGTTCTAATACAGGATATTCCATACACTTTAACTGTTGTTTCACTTCCCGTTATATTCACTCTCACTTATAACACTTTAGCTAGTGTGGCTGATTTGAATTATATGTATGAGGGATGAGACACCATTATTGTGTTTTCAGATGTATGACTGAGGGTATATTGTCTACTATATTTCTATAAGTATAATTCTGCTATCTGGACTTGCCTGGCCTTCACAATTATCTAAGGCACATACACAACTGGATCTACATCCAATAACCTTGTCAGGTCACATGCATGCATGTGTAACAACTCAGACTGTCACCTATATTTATGTATCATTCCTGAATATGTCTGAGCAGTACTTCTTCTGTGGCAAAGATGGAAAATCAATGCTGTGGAAGAAAATGTTTTGCCCCTTATGCATAGGTTTGAATACCATAGTGTAAAAATTTATTTCACAGTGTATAAATGTAAAACCAAATGTATCAGGTCATTACATTTATGTCCTCAGTGCATGTCTGCAAACCCAACTCACCTAACAGTTACCTACACATTTCTAAAATAGATTTCCAGGCTACATCAGTAGGCACCCCTCAAACTAAGGCCAGGTGTCAGATTAACTTTCCAGTTTCAATTATTTAATTCCTCCCTACTTGGAACTGCTGCTCTCCTCTTAGCATCATGCAAACGCAGTTGGCATCGTTGCTTGGGTTTGCTCATTACCAGTAAACGTGATAACTGGAATTGGCAGGAAAACATCAGTTTCCATTACTCCAGTGTGGCTGGTAGACAGGGCTGGCATTACAGGGGAAGGTGCCAGTTGTAGGGCACAGAGGTGGGGTTTCCAGGAGTCTAGGATATTTGTTGCACTCCTGGTAAAACAACCCAACCAAATGCTTCTGCAGGGGGACTATTCTGGCTCCAAATACAAGTCTAAGGCATGGAATAGTTTGGCCCAGGCTGTATCCAGTGCCACTGGCATCCTACACACTGGAAAGCATTGCAGGCATCATTTTAATGACCTACACATTGGTTGAAAGAATTTAAGACTGCTGACATCCTACAGTTGTGTTATTATGACAATAAGAGAGTACTTATAAGACTTAAAAAATTAAATATAGACAATATTGGTATGCATAATCCTCTTCTAATCTTTTCTGTTCTTTTCCCAGCCACCACTGAGCATGAGTTTTGTCTTGTATTTTTGCATTTGTTTCCTCGCCTACACAACTTACTTGACCCAGACATATCAATGTCACTCACCCAGTAGTCCTCTCTTACTGAATTTAAAAAAAAAAATGGGCACCTGTCCCACACAAAAACATCATCCCATACATAGCTCTCCATTTTCACCCATGTGTCTCCTTGACACACTCAATTCCGTCCAATTGGTTATACAACATGATTGTGTTGTTGTCACCCCTCTTGCAGAGGTGACAGTCCAAATTCAGTTAATACTCTGCACATATTTTCAGTTTACACTGTTAACAAAATGGGTAGCTATGGTTCTTTCCTACCTCAATCCTATACATTCCTGTATTGCCTTCCCTTTGTTTTTCCCTCTGCTTGCATTTCATACAACATGTACTATAAAGATTTCATGTCATTGCATTATCAATGTTTATTTAGAAGTCTTTAAAAATATTGGATACACCTGATTCAAACCCAGTATCATCTGGGCTCAAAAAGAAATGTGTCAATGCATTTACACCTGCTGCCACAGAGTCAGATAAGCAGCACGTGTGTTTCACAGACTCAGTACTAACGCTCAGACTTTTCACAATATGGCTCATGTTTGCCCACTGCTTAACTATGCACAAACATGGAAAGTATTGAAAATGTGTACCTCACATATGCAAACACTTTGCCAATCTTCACTCAAACCCACTGCTTGATGTGCTATGGAAAAGTAAATATTTTTATGTATTACTGCTGCTTACTTTCCCTTTCCTTTCTATGACCATACAGCTTTCTATAGCCAAATGGCTAAAAAATAAATCGGCAACACTCCTATAAAAATATAAAGAACTAAGAAATCTATCAGAAACAGCAATTAACCAAGACAAGAAAACTTATTTTATAATCTCCAGTTCTCCCAAAAGTCCAACACCAAAATATTCTGGCATACCATCAATAAAATCTTAAATCCACCCCTAACCCCTACCCTAATAATTCTCCCTTAGAAACTGCCACCTTACTTAATACCCACTTCATTGGATCTATTCAAAAGTGTACCCAACCCTCCCAAAGCCATAACCACCCTCACACCACTCACTACACATGTAACACAATCCCTTTCTGTCTTAACCCCATCTCCACAGCCTACAAGTTACTTCTACTAAAATAAATCCTTGTTCTCCCTCTACTGATAACCTCCCTCCCCTCTTTCTTAAACTCTCTGCTCATTCCATAGCCTATCCTGTCTCTATCCTAGCAAATAGAGCTATCCAAGAGTCTACTGTTCCTGACATCTGGAAATCTTTCTTCACCATTCCACTTGACAAAGGAGGTAACTCCACTGAGCACTCTAACTAGAGACCCATTGCCATCATATCTCCTATATCCAAAATTATCGAAAAATGTATTCACAATATGTTTTTAACTCACCTTATTAATGAAAATATTCTGACCCCCACTCAACATGACTTTAGGCCACACCACAGCACCTCCACTGCCCTCCTATCCTTCACTCACAATGTTGCTGAAGCCAGGGACAAAAACTTCCTTATGTCTTGCCTCCTTCTTGACCTCTATATAGCTTTCAATACTGTCTCCCATTCCAAGCTACTTATTAAGCTTACTAACCTTAATCTCTCCCCTCTACTATTCACTGGTTCTCAAGCTATCTATCAAATAGGATCCAGTCTGTCAGATGGTAATCTGCTTGCTCCCCTTTCCTACCTATCCAAACTGGTGTCTCTGAAGGCTCAATCCTTGGCCCCCTCCTATTCAACATCTTCACCAACCATCTTTACTCCTCCTGCAGCACCTCCTCCCTCATACAGTATGCTGATGACTCTACTCTTATCTCTTGTGCTGACAACATCTCTAAACTTCTTTCTGTCACTCAAAACTCCTCATCTGTGGAAAAATGGCTCACAGAGCATCAACTTATACTCAACCCCCAAAAATGTAAGCTCCTACTATTTCTCCCCCAAACCCTTCACCACCTTAAATTCACCTTTACTATTTCTTTGCTAGATAACACTCTCATCAAAGCTAAGCCTCACACTAAGTTACTGAGTACAATAATCGATGACCAACTCAAATCCTACATCCATATCCAACACTATATTAAAAAAACTAACATGAAATTGTGTTTTTTCTACAGGAATAAGAAATTTCTTGCTCCCAACTCCAAACCCACCCTTGCCCAGCCTATCTCCTTCCATGTTTCCAGTATGCTTCCCCTATTTTAACTCACCTCCAGTCAAACCTTCTCTCCAAACTAGAACAAGCTGACAATAACATAGTCAGATTCACCAGTAACCAGCCTTATAAATCCCATCATTGCCTTTCCCTAAAACAGCTTCAATGGCTAGAATTCCCCCAGCTCTTACTTCTTGCCCAGCTGCAGCTCACATACACCCTACTCAACAAACCACTAACCTGCCCATCACTCTCTACCTTAGTATCCCCTTATATCCCAACCCATTCTCTTCGTAGTTCAGACCAGCACATTCTAGACATCTATTAACCCAACAAAACTTATGGTAAACTCCTCTATAAACACTTTGTGCCTCTTGTGTGGAATGGGATACCACCTCACATTCGTAGCATCACTAGTTCCAGCTGCTTTAAAACTGAAGTCAAGCACTACTTTCTGAACTCAAAAGCCTGTCCTTGCCTAAATCCTCCATAATATGCATTTTCCTTTGTTTTCCTTTTCACTGCCTGTCTACATCTAATAATTTCAATGATAAATAAAGGTATAACAGTGTCCCTCCTAACACGTCCAGCAAATGTTATAGTGCCAGAGCAGTGTGTGTGATTACCCTCATAGAGTATGGATGTATCTAGTTGTACAACTGTGCTTGAGCAGAATCATCTCTGATCACTCTAAATCACTTATGTTATGTCAGAGGCATGGGAGTACTGGTGGTATTATTATGATATTGTCCATGATTGTGTTTTTTTCTTTTAATATTGTCCACAAGCCTTTACCTGTGTCCCACTTGCTGGAGACCTCTGCTGAGATTACACTCATACACTCATATTCAGGCAAATCAGGTTGCACAGCTTCACAATGTGCACCCTACCCCTATTGTATGTAACATCTCTGATAGATGTCCTCTGCATTGTTCATGTAAGGATGCTTATCTCACAAAGGCATCTCCCCCATTGTTATGTCATCTTGTGTAACAGTCACATAATGCACATTTTCACTGTACAGACCATACTGTACCATATTATGTGATTGGTGTTGTTGCTACAGCCATCTTCCGTTGGCATGCACACATCTGCTGTACATTAGGTTGTGCCACCTGTCTTCTTTCTATGCGTTCATTCCTACAATTCATCTGTGTGTCCCTATTCAATACACACACTTCCCCTGACTGTTTATTTTATATGGCAGTCCATGTACACTTACAGATCATTTACACAACTTCAGTACAGAATGCCAGGAATGGGATTTCCCAATACTCTGCACTGCTCTGCACTGTAGATACACTGTCTTGTACTGTGTTTGCACCATATACTTAATGTTCATACCTCTGAAGAGTCCAGATTTTCACAGAATATCCAGATGTCTTCCTGATCAAATTTGTGGCTTTCTGCCATATCACTGGGATGATCTCAGGGCTGATGTGACTCATTATTACCTACATTTGAGTTCAGACTTTAAATCCTCCAGAACATGTATCTTAACACAAACACCTGGATTTTCTAGCACATTTCTATAGAGCAAATATATCAATTACGTCCCTATTTCTAGGTCATTGCCCCCCATTATGTTGGCCTTTGTCCAGAAGTCTTGCACTAAGAGATTGAGAGCTATTAGTGAAGCCCTGGTGATCACTGTGGCATTCTGCATAAAACCATGGGTCATCAGTGCTCTGATTTAAACAGGAGGGATACCTGTGTTCACTTACAGTTTCCTTATTTACATTTAAACATGGTGCATGGCATGAATATACGAGTGCTGCTGCTCACCATGCATCACTGTGCACACATGTAAACTTCATGTAAAATAAACACTCAGGGGAAGTGTGTGTGTGTGTGTGTGTGTGTGTGTGTGTGTGTGTGTGTGTGTGTATATATATATATATATATATATATATATATATATATATATATATATTCTGTCTCCTACAGGCTTTTGAGGAGAGATTATGCCTGGCATTGTCAGACCCCACTCTGATGGACCTCCTGCATATCCACAAAACAAACAACACCAGAATTACCTGTTCTAAAGACTTAAACCTTGCATGTGATATAAATAGGTCCTGCTGGAGAGATAGGCATGTATCCCAGAGACTACCGCATCTATGGAACAGGCTCCCCATCCATGTGAAGCACAGTGCCTCCCTAACCCAATTTAAGTGCTACTTGGACATTTGGATGGGAAACCAGATATTCATCCCTGGTTTGGCACCTATGTCTCTAATGGACACAAGTAACCTGTAAATGGTTCATCTCTTATCAAGGGTATCAGAACTTGTCAGGGATTTGGGATGCATGGCTAGGCTTAAAAAAGCCCTTGTAGTTGTTAGCTTAGTAAACACCAATGAAATTATGACCTACACACACACACACACACACACACACACACACACACACACACACATATATATATATATATATATATATATATATATATATATATATATATAAATATATATGTATATGAGGGTCTCATGAAATAGTGAACACTCATATGAGCAAACCTCTAAACAGCGAGGAGTTTAGATGAAATGCTCAAAAATACAATTTTTTTTTCTATTTTCTTGCAATAGTCTTTCTATCTTTTTGCAGGCAAATTCCCTTACCCCACAGTACCATGAGCACATTCAAAAGTCTGTCAGCAGAAACTCCATTAGGAGGCACATTCACTCACATGAGCTTTCACTTTTTTATAGCACAAAAAGCATTCACTCAAGTGAGCGTTTGCTATTCCTAATTGTAACTATACATACACACACACACATACACACACACACACACACACACACACACACACATATATATATATATATATATAATATATATACATATATGTACAGTATATATATATATATATATATATATATATATATATATATATATATATATATATATATATATATACATATACATACAGTATATATATATATATATATATATATATATATATATATATATATATATATATATATATATATATATATGTATAGGTCCCCTTCAAAACATCTAAAACCCATAACATCTAATTTCATAACACTGAGACCAGAACATCTAATCTAAAACCCATAACATTGAATTTCATAACATCTAACAGTACAAATCACATGAAAATAACATCCCCTCCACATATAACGACATATAATGACACCAAACTACCAAACACACTTTTTACTATGGTTCTGCAGGGGGGCTTGATACAGTGGGGTTAGGAAATTAACTTTTTCCTCACTGTAGTGTGATCTTGGAGTTGGCATATTTAATTTACGTCGGGTGTGGGGGGCGGAAACGTAGTAAAAAGTGTGCTTGGTAGTTTGGTGTCTTTATATGTGGAGGGGATGTTATTTTCTTGTGATTTGTAGTGTTAGATCTTATGAAATTCGATGTTATGGGTTTTAGATGTTCTGGTCTCAATGTTATGAAATTAGATGTTATGGGTTTTAGATGTTTCAAAGTAGACCTATATATATATATATATATATATATATATATATATATATATATATATATATGCTCATGCACATATGCACATACACACACACACACACACACATATATATATATATATATATATATATATATATATATATATATATATATATATATATATGGTCTACCTGATAACACCGACACGCCAAATGAAATAACCGACATGACAAAACCGAAAGAAACTGAAAGTTCAAAAACACAAAACTTCACATGCCCGACAAACCACAATCCCGACAATCAACAAAACAAATACCTTTCCCGAAAAACACACACACAACACAAGCACACCAAAAACCTTACAAACCTACACTAAACCTTACATACACAACTATCTATGCACTAACCTTAACCCAAACCTTAACCCTAAGGTCCATCACTATTGCACACTTACCTTACCCGCACCCTAACCCTAACTCACTTAATCCACCCCTAGCCCTTAAGTCTGTCACTATCACACACTTACCTTACCCGCACCCTAACCCCAACTCACTTAACCCGCCCCTAAACCTAAAGTCCATCATTATCGCACACTTACCTGACCCGCACCCTACCCTACCGTCCGTCACTATCACACACTTACTTTACACACACCCTGACCCTAACGTCCGTCCCTATCACACACTTACCTTAACATGTTGGTGTTCTGAGCGTCGGGATTCTCAACTTTCGATCATCTCCATTGTTGATCTTCCGGTGTCGCTGTTCTCGTTGTCAGCGTTGTGGACTTTCAGCGTTTTCAGCTAGACCTATATATATATATATATATATATATATATATATATATATATATATATATTCCCCTTCGTATGATTGAATTTCTCTAAATTTGGAAGTCATAAACTCGAAACCAGAATCTCAAATTTAGAGAACCTCAAACATATGAAAGGGACAAAAAAAAAAACAAATTAACACCTTTCAAATGTTTTCACAGGGGGGCTTCTCCCCCCCTGCACCCCCCACACCCCCCCACTTAAATATACCTACTCCGAGATCGCACTATTGTAAAGGAAAGGGAAATCTCTCATTCCACGCTATATGCATAAGTGCAAAATGGAAGATTTTCCATTCCTCAGCTATAGTGCGGTCATGGAACATCCACATTTAAACTGATAGGGTACAGGGGGACCTGGCCCCCTGCAATAAGGTAAGTTAACTTTTTATTTTTTTAAACCTAAGGCTCCCATTCACAATTTCGAGTGAATGGAAGTTCGAGATTCTGGTCTCAAGATTATGAATTTCGAGCTTCCATCCATTCGATCTTATGAAGGGGAACTATATATATATATATATATATATATATATATATATATATATATATATAAAATATGTAAGTTAGATTAGACAAATTAATGTAGGAGAGTGAATTTACGGTCACTATGCAAAAAAAAAAAAAAAAAAAACATGCTTCAGGCAACAAACAGGAAGACAACACATTCTCTTCTGTCATCATGGAGAGGTGATAAGAAAGTTTTCCATGTTGAAATGTAAAGATAGGAGTTGCAAACAGGGCATTTGTTTTATTTTGGTGGTTGACAAAAACTAATTTCTCTAATACGTAAAAAATTTTGTAGTTCAGAGTCACTGCTGAACGATCTTTGTTTTATATCCTCTGAAGTTTAAGAGAAAAGAAAATTCAGGACAGATACAAAGTAATACTTCTTTACAGTAAATAAACTCTAATGCAGAGTAATAATAGGAAAGCCAAATGCAAAGTAATATTTGAAGGAAAATAAAGAGCCTATACCTGTCAGCTATACTTATAGGCTTAGTACACAGGAGCTGGCAGACTGGTTTGTCCTGTAATGTATGTTTCCCACTGTAAGATTTTAGTATTTAATTTTGCTATAGTGTAACTGTTTTTTATGTTATAATATTGTTTAACTGTGGCTTATTGAGTTAGTACTCAGTGCCGAGATGTGAATGCCCACAAGTTTCTTTCTTTCTTTTTTTCTGTTTTTCTCATCCTTGTCCACCTGTTTATGGGGAGAAATTCCACCTCTGGGGGATGGGGGGATTCTTTTATCCAGGCAGCCATCTAAATGATTTTTTTTTTTAAGCCTTGTCATTCTTCATACATGCTCACAAGTTTGCAAAGTTTAGATGTAAGATGGGCTAATGCAAGAGCTTGGCACCTTCTTCTGTAAATGATGCTACCTCTAAAAGCTCACCCACCTCCGCATAGGTAACTCCTTTGTTTAACTTTGGCAGTGTGCCTCGGGGAGATATACTTGTATATTTTCCCTCTTTGAGAGATGAGCGAGCTCTTCCTCATCATTCTTCTCCCTCAGCAGCCATCTTCTCCAGTACATGGATCACCAATGGAACCAGGCCATCTGGGTTACAGTTGTGGTTCCACCCCTCTATACCATGGAGATAGCTGTCTGTGCAGTCATGAGTTTGTCACATAATACAGCTGTGTATATTTGAGGAACAGGGCATGTACTTAAAAAGCTGATTAATTAATAAAAACTGATAAGCTCCTACTTAGCAGATTCTCTACTTGCTGATTACTGTCAGTTATTATAAGACTCACACATCCGGCTGTACCAAATTATGTGATTGTTACTGAATCCGAGCTCAGGCATGAGGAAGGAGAAAGACTGTATTAAACAGTACTGTTTCCATTTATTTATATTTATGTTAGTCAGTATAGTCAGTATACATAACTGTCAGGGGCGCAGGGGGAATTGTCTACTTACAAAACTACTTATTTTGTGTGCTTTATACTTTTACATTTTCAGGCAGTCTGTGCATTCACCCATTTACTGGTTATTCTGGTGTATCTGGATGCTTCTTAGTGATGCATTTAACAGGACTAATGATACATGTGGTCTTTCAGTAGCTGAGTGATGTGTTGGATCTCAAGTGGATGCCAACTTCATGGTTCAAGATCAGTCTGCAGCCCCTACTTAAGTGCCACAACTACACCTACAAAATAATTAAATATAAGTCACATGGAATTCCATATCACATATGTTTTATATGGTGAGTGTCTCTGTTGCTTAATACTGATACTATTTGTGTGAATTCTTATAACCTAATCACTTACAGTCCATTTTTCCAGGGTGCCCATTTGCTGTGATGTCAAAATTGCATACACAGGTGTATTTGCCAAACATGATTCAGTTATTTACCCTTTAAGCCTGCTATATTTTAACCTTCTTGTTGCTCATGTAACTAACAACTTATATTCCATCAACTATTTCACATCCTTGATTTTTCTAGATTTCTAGACAATCTGTTTCTATATTTCAATCTAACTTTCGTTAAGCCATTAAGCCAGTATCTTTTACATTACATTTCTGCTATAGTTCTTTTTCCTTCAGTCTCTACCAACTGGTTTAACAGATGACTATGAGAGAAATAATCATATTCTACTCTTTAAAATACTAGGATCAGGTCTTGTCAGTCAATTTGTCTCCATCTAAAAAAATATGAATTTACAGTTACTGCACAACTGTGTCTTCAGGTTGAGTGGGTAGCAAGAATACATGGACCCTTAAAGAATAAACATTTCATGTACCACTATACTAAACTGGAATATAAATATTTGCAAGCAGTGTTGATTTATGGAATTATATTTAGGCAAAGTTTTCTAGAAGTTGGAAACTATTCCTTTAGGGATTGAGAGACCATCAGTTGTGTTCTTTCTTGCTCCTTAAGAGTGTGCCTTTAATAGGAGCTATATTGTCAATATTAAGCGATCCAGTGCCAAAAATATTTGTAACTGGAGAGCAGATTCCTCATTTCATATTTTTCCTTTGGTTGCCAGTATGCACTTAATTTCAAACTATTTCCCCCTGTTTAAATAAGGTCTGATTAGTTCAGTGTCACAAATATTAAGCATGTCTCTGAGTCACTTTCTGCTTTGCTGTGTAGTAAAGCATTATGTGTTGTAAAAGTACAGTAAAATAAAAGCATTGCAGATACTTTATATGCCATTTGCTGACGGAAAGTGGGTGCCTTATTCTTCACAGCAACTTCTCAGAAATGTAACCACTGAAAGCATTTGCCTAATATGCCATTTTTAATAATCCCCATGTTTCTATTGAAAATAAGAGAACGTACACAGAAAACTAGAGCACTGCAAGTCTTACTGCACAAATTATTGGGTTATATGCATGTTAATGTTCCTGTGAACTGTTTTTCTATATTAAAATTAATTTAATTGTATTTGACATCTTGATTAACACAGCCCATTCTCCCATAACACTTAGATAACTGTATGACTTATGTGAATGAAGACGATATTTTTGCACTGAATGAAGCACATTCATTTCTACTACACAGCAGATCTCATCTACAAACTGCAGCAGAGCTGTTTTACACCATAATTGGTTGCAGATGATTGCAAGTTTCTTGCAATTCTGTTTTGACATAGATTTTGAAATTGTCATTGATGGATAACACCTTCTTTTTGTGTGATCTAAAGGTAGGATGGTCTTAGAGGGCTTTAGGTGATAACCTCATACTGAGTCTTTTTCTTTGAAGACTTGTGAGTGTGAATGAGCTTTGTTGTTATTAGGGCTGCATGGCATGTAGTTTGTTATGTGAGCAAAAGTGTAACAGATAACATGGGCCTTTCATTTAAACCATGCTATACCTTATCTAGATGGAAACAAGACACCAAAGAGTGAAAGAAAAAATGAATTTTATGCACAGTGCTGCTGAAAACCAAGACAAATCTTTGCTTTCCTCATTTTTACTAAACATGATATATTTGTCTGGGATAGATTTGTTTAGGAGTAATATTAACATGACGATGCTTCATGCTAAAATGAACAAGATAATACCTGCATTGCATTTTAAAGAATTACTTTTGGCAATAAGGTATGTTCAGGGCCCTACCAGGTGACTAGCATTGTATGTTTGCTATTTTTGTGTGGTTGTCTCCACTACTTCCCCCTTAGCAGCTTCTTCTCTAAACGTTTGCTCCTCCTCCCTCCTCCTGTTCCCCACCCCCAGCATGAGTTTTTGAAAGCTTTGGGTACTCCACTGAAGAAAGGAAATTCCAGAGAGGCTTTCATGGCACTCTGCCTTTTCAGCCTTCAAAATGTATGACAGTGATCTTTATTAAGCAGCAGGAAGATGGGTGGGGGGCTGGGGGAACCAAATGTGGGACACGTCAATAAATCACAGTGGCAGAAAATCATAAAAAAATGCAGCAATTAAATTAGTGCTTTGTTGGGCATTTTAGGCCTGCTGTTTATCATCTCAGATTAATAGGAGTTTTGTTTCTTAAGTCTCTGCATAGTGTCAGACAGCACCATCTCCAGGAGGGACCAGAGGAACTCTGAATTGTAATAAGAAGGACCTCCCACCAAATTGGGCACACACACAATATCGTGGGCTTCCTGCTTTACTTCTGTATCTCATTTAAGCTTTTATCATAAGTACATAATGAAGGTGCATAAATTCATACCAACCACATTATTGGTGTAGGAAATTTATAATTATTAATATAACAGTTCATAAAGAAGTTTCCAGTGCATGTTTAAAGTAAGTATACTATTAGAAGAACAATTCATAAATCATTTTCAATGCATAAAGTTTATAATTGTTCTAAACTAAGGAAAAAAGACCTTGGTCAGAATTTTGTCATTCAGTTTAGAAAACTAATATATGTATGCACATTTTAATAAATTAAGCACTTGTCTTAGCCACTGTTAAAATAAAAGTGCTTAATATATTTAAGTAATTTTACCAGACTTCCATCTTTGATTAATTTTTTATGTTTGCATGTTTGCTTCTTACATTCATTGCTAATAATGCTTGGTGTATTAGTTTACATACACAGAAAAACACTCAAGCATGCACGCCCACCCAATAACACAAATACATACACATATATATGTAAATATATATATATATATATATATATATATATATATATATATATATATATATATGTGTGTGTGTGTGTGTGTGTGTGTGTGTGTGTGTGTGTGTGTATATATATCAACAAGCAAAAAACTTGTCTCCAATTTTAATGTGTGTGTGAGTGGGGAGGGATCACTTACAATTCATCTTCTTCAGGATCTCACTCTCTCTTTGTCTCTGTATTCAAATCTATTTGTTCTGATGAAATACATTAGTACCAGCCATACTGCAGTATCCATAAAATGCATACATTTTTATATTTACTGTACTGTTTTTGTGTGAGCAATGGTAACTTAACGCACATTAAATAATTTGGCTCATATATTTCTACACTTAATTTATTATTTCTCTCTTTTGTTAATTTTGAGTATAAATGCTCTCTGTTCTCTGCTGCAATGACTTTTATATACTGGTTCTGCATAGCTTCCTGTCTTGTCATTATATGAGTTCATTGACTTGTCTGACGTAGGAACATACTGTGTATATAACTATTGTTGTGTCTATATCAGTTCAACGAAACAGCTCATCATCGAATACCACATCCTCGAACTTCTAACCACGAAATCAAAAAACATCGAAAACTCAGAACAGCGAATTTTTTCCCTGGGAAAAAATTCACTGTTCCGAGAAATGCACACACACACAACACAAGCACACCAAAAAACAGCAATCCACACACATACACTTAAAATCTTACATCTAAGCCTACACTAAACTGTACATACAGTACTATCTATCCACTATCCTTAACCCAAACCCTAACCCTAAGGTCCGTCACTATCACACACTCACCTTACCCGCGCCCTAATCCTAACTCACATACCCTGCCCTAACCCTAAAGTCTATCACTATTGCACACTCACCTCACCCGTGTCCTAACCCTAACTCACATACCCCGCCCTAACCCTAAAGTCTGTCACTATCGCACATTCACCTCACCTGCGCCTTAACCCTAACTCACATACCCTGCCCTAACCCTAACATCCGAACAATTGCACACTTACCTGAACCCAACCCGTAACTTTCCAGCACAATGCTGAAAATAGCAAAGCCACAGAAACAGACAACCGAATTTTGTCCCTAGGAAAAAATTCAGTTATCTGCAGCTTTGCTATTTTCAGCATTCGCTGTTTTCAGGTCGATATTAGACCATTCGAAGTATTAACACTTTGATGATCTAATATAGACCCACTATTGTCAGAGCTACAAAATGTTATTTCTCATGACCAGACCTCACTCATTCCACCACAACCTGTACTCTTCTGAGTGGTATAGCCACATTATATATGTATTTAACCTGGTCGAATAGCATTTCTTGGGAATTCAGTGAATTCCATGCAGGCTTTGTGTGATGCCTACATGGAGTTTATATGTTAGCATGATACACAGCAGCGCTAATTGCATATTTATGCTCCTCATCAAGCATACATGAATACAAGCAAGGTTTCATGGCCAGCAACAGTGCTGCTGCCAGGAAATCAGGCAGAGCAGCACAAACACAGAAACAAGAAGCATTCAAGTTTGGCTACAAGCAAACTTGTTCCACAAGGTCGCATGGACAGCCATAATAACAACCAGGGTGAAAATTCTGCAATAACAGTATGCTTGAGTAAAGAAAAGTGTACTGAGTACAATGTACACTAAAACAATTATTTGCAGAAGATAATAATGGAGGGGAAGGGTAAACAGTAAGGGCAACTACAAGGAAAAGTACTCTGGGTGGGGAAACTGTGCTGATGAAAATGGTTACAGATATTAATGGTAGGAATAAATAAAGAGGAAGGGGGCATGGTAAATCAGGAAATGTCTCCAAGATAAGATATGCCAATGTATGTACATTTCCAAGACAAGTCAATAGCATAACATTATGCACATATGTAGATAGCACAGTATGTACTGTGTTTACTCCTCATGAGCAAGTATATTATGCAATAAACACACATGATAGTATATATGTGACAATCCCACAAGGTTACATGTCAATGGAGATGAATAGTTGTGATATAAACATCACTGACATGCTCAGTGGAGAGGACACTTAGCAAGGACTGTATATACAATGGGGGTTCTGTGCATACTCTGAAGAACTGCAAAATTGTTTGCTTGAATATGACTGACGTGTCACCATAGCTCTCAACCAATCAGGGACACATGGCAACAGACTCCTGGACAAATGTAGACAGAAACAGACACAATCATGGATAACTTTTAAAATATTACTTCTATGAATCTGTGGCAGTGGCAGAATAGTTGTTACACATATTCTGCTGTGAAAGACATTTATAATTGTAATGATTGTTAGTATTCTATAAGGGGAATTCGCCACCCCTTCCCCAAAAATGACCAATTTTTAGAGGGGTTAAGAGAAACAGTGTTAAGCCTGGAGTGGAAATCATCTCAAAGTTAAGAGGTTTGCATGACATAAGCTACAATCCCCACCTGCAAGAATCAAACCCATGCCATCAATGTTGTCACTGAGCTGTGTATTTAGTGGGTGCAGCACAGAAAGACGTATCACATAAGCATCTGGTAGAACACCTTGAAGGGAAGTCTGCACTGTCAAATCCTAATGGGTGTGCATCCCAGAGAATAATTCTGTATGGTGTATCAGATGTGTGGGAGCTCACTGCGCCAAATGTGATACATGTGACTAAAGCATACTTGCCTGATGTACAAATTGGCCATACGAATAACAACACATGCAAACAACACACTATTATGAGGGGGTTCCCTACACACAGCTGGGTATTGCATGCATCTGCCACATGTAATTTTAATGGATATTGACTGAAGCATCTGCAATTGATGTGTGAATTAATAAGTGATCTGTTATAATGAATGATACAATAGTATGTGAGACTGATGGCAATGCATAAGCTGTGCCCATGTGCGCAGAAAGTACAGCAGTGCAAAGTCAAGAGTCAATGATCGAGGAAGCTGTCATTGTAATATTCTACACATACCAAACAATACATGGAGCATACTGTATGACTTGTATGATTACATGTCAAATCTCAACACTTGTGCCACACAATCACTGTGCCCTGACATTGCCAGTGAAAATGTTATACTGCCATAAAATCCTGGCATACATCCATATGTGTTCATGCAAACTATCAAGTGGTAATACTGATCTGATGTAGTGGCATGTCTGTGATGCATTACACTCACACTATAGCTTTACCTATTACAATTCTACTTCATTCTGTACATCACCTCCAAATAAAACCTTTATACAACTCTATTTTGTGTCATTACATCAGTTGTACATACTATGCCTATATGTTTATCAGTGGAAATGTGTGGGTGAGGGCCCTGACACCATACTGTATGTGGACATTTGACAACTAGTCATGTGCAACACAATGGAACTGTTAACACAGTTGTGCAACTCTACCTATTTCATGGCATTATATCAGTTGTACATCACATGCCTATATGTTTATCAGTTCAAATGTATGGGTGAGGGCTCTAACACCATACATGGACACATTACAACTGAGGTGGATATGGTTCTGCAGAACAGTTAATGACACAAATGCTGACAGTCACACAATGCTGCTGGGGAACACCTGTATAATCCTTGTGAACAGCAGCACAATAGTACATGCAATGAATTCCTCAAGGTTGCAAGAGAATCTCCATATGTCATATGTTTGTGTATGTAACAGCATTATAACACATGGATGAACCCAAGCATATGTGCCTATGTAATCAGTATGGCATAATATTGGTGTATGTCAGATAACATTTCCAGATGCTAGATATATTCATGCATACCTGCACCATACTGCAGCTGTCACTTTGTGGTTGTATGAGAACTGTGTAGAATGTTGCTATATTTTGCTACAAAAACACATGCCTTAGTAAGGCAGCAATATACATAGAATCATCATGTGTCAACAATCCTCAGGAGGCATATTTCTACAGATGTTATGGAAGGAACATGTAACCAAATGGCATCAGTGGCCAATAATGCAGTAGCTCAAATCACAGAATGGAATACACTGTTGTAGGGCTACTGTACATCCACATCTCAACACAGCACATGTGGATGACAACAACATTGACATGTGCAATGTTCATACAGTCATAGGACATTACTAGGCTAAAAGTGAAGAGCACAACAAATCCTAGTTATTATTATGCCACTTAAACCCAAACTGCTGTAACTAAGTGATGGAAGATAGTAGGGTTATGTGTGTATGCATGTATATATGTATGTATGTATGTGTTTGATTTTATTACAGACTGCCTCTGTTTATATGTCACATGGGTACCACCCCATAACTGAATTAGCAGTCACACATCCAGTGGTCTGGAGATAGTTTGCAGAGGATCATGGAGGGGCTCTGCTTCACGATGTGTGTGTATGCATCTTTGAGATGATGGCATCCCCAGTATTCTGCAGAAAGGATGTTATGTCAACAGAGGGAAGAAGGGGATGTTGGATTCAGAGAGCTATGTAAAAGGTTCTTCTGAGTGGGAGTCAAATGAAAAGAGATTTACAAAATCATACAATGACCATAACATACCACCAATCATATACACCAGTTGACTGAGGTCAGATTCAAACACCATACCTGTGAAGGTATACAAGCTCGATTCCATACAAGTAAAACTATCACCACAGCAGATGTTTGACTTCAACACTCTCAGAGTGCACTTTATCAGGGATGATATCATGAGTGTATGCTAAGAAGAAAATGTTTAGCAGGGGTGTCTGATATAGCTGTGGACTCACATCCGAGTGTAAAATTGTCTGCAGAATAATAGTTGATTGAATACCCACACACATTAACTGCTGTGAGATTAGAACATCTACCTAAGTAGTTATGCAAGGTAGAGATCACAGTACTTAATGCTGCGCCACTGCAGAAGTCTAACTTTAACAGTGTCACAGTGCAATTTATAGAGGATTACATCATCAGTGTATGCTGAGAAGCAGATGTTGAGTGGAGCATCTAACATAGATATGAACTCAAATTGTAAAACTGTCTCCAAATTGATAGCTGAATGAAAACACCCACGCATACAAATTGACTGTTGTGAAATTAGAACCCCTACCTATCTAGTTACACAAGCTGGAAAACACTGTATTTAACACTAATGCCACTGTTCAATGGCGTACACTTTAAAGCTATTTTTTTTTACAAAAATAATTACCAGCAGATATTTTTTGTTTGTAAAATTTTGATACACATAGTAAACTTGCTCTTATGTTTTTAGTTCATGAGGTAATGTAGATGCCTGTTAATGTAATAATGTAGATTGTTTCTTTCTTTGTTTCTGTTCTATATTGTTTATGTGTGGAGCTTTTCTCCCCGGGTCCCCACTGAAAACGGGTCACCATCCCAGTAGGACACTACCTGGTAAACAAATGTAAGTAAATAAATAAATAAATACATAAAAAGTCAGACTTTAATAGTGTCACAGTACAATGTATAAAGAATAACATTATCAGTGTATGCTGAGAAGATGATGTTGGGAGGAGTATCTAACATAGATGTGGAATCAAATCCCAGTGTAAAATTGTATGCAGATGACAGTTGAATGAGCACAAACACACACGTTGACTGCTGTGAGATTAGAAACCCAATCTATCTAGTTACATAAGATCTAGTTACATAAGCTAAAGAACACAGTACTAAATGCTGTCACCACAGCAGAAGTGTGATTTTAATCATGTCAGAGTGCATTTTATAGATGATGAAATCATCAGTATATGCTGAGAAGAGGATGTTGGGAGGGCTGTATGAAGTTGCTGTGGAGTCATGTACCAGTGCAAGATTATCCTTTGAATGCTACTTGAATGAGGTCAGCAGGACCTGGACTCATGCTCTTCTCAGTACGCACACACCCACTCAGACATAGACACCTACACATGTTGACCGCTGTGAGATTTAATCCTCTAACTAACTACTTACATAAGCTAGAAAGCACAGTACTTAATGCTTGCGCTACTGCAGAAGACTGACTTTAATAGTGTCACAGTGCACTTTATAGAGGATGTAATCATGATAATGTCACATGTAACATATACTGTTATGAGAGTTGTATGCAAAGCCAGGAGTTGTGATATGATTGTGTGATTGCAGTTTGCAAAGGTGCATGTAAATACATCCTGGAAACCTAGGTGAAAGAAGCTGTCATAAATGCATATTACAGAAGTGGAGACAGACATGTACTTGTTTCTCAGGATGTTGTTTAGATGAACCACTACACATACACACATACACACACACATGCACACACGCACACACACGCACACACACACACACACACACACACACACACACACACACACACACACACACACACACACACACACACACACACACACACGCACACACACACACACACACACACACACACACACACACACACACACACACACACACACACACACACACTTACTTTATAAACACCTGTAGTGCAATGATGGAGTGATGTGTCTTCATATTCAGATGAAGATATGTCCATATTAATACAAGTTGCTGACAATATTAGTGGTATATGATCATGGATGACCAATGTCCAGTGTCATTATAAACACATACTAAATGTAGCAATTCAATTATGGTCTGTAATTCTGGAGTCTGTTTGACAATGGCCCAAGTACCAATGTAAAGTGCTGCAGGGTACACATGAATATCAGAAAGTATGTGTTCAGTCAAACACACATGTCACTGCCCTTCTATTGTGTTTATGAATGCATTTCCATGTATTGGAGTATTATAGCCCAGTAACCCGAGTTAGGCATGTTATACATGTCTTCACAAAGTGCATTGGCAAGAAGATAATTTGCACAAATGATGGCAAAGTATTAGCGCATGCGTGATTCATATTTCAGAAACTGAAGTTAGACTTGTAAATTAGTAGTGTCCACTGGTACTCATTGCCAAAGTGTGCCCAATTAGGGACATACAGTAACTGACCTGACTAGGGTTAACTGTACAATACATCTGTTTTCTGTTAATGCTTCATGTGTCAGGCTTGCAAGGTATGTTATGGGAGAAGTTGCTGGTAGCTAGTATGATGTGCATGCTGTAACCTATCTTTGAAATATTGGGACCAAAGTTTAATTACATAAGTAACTGGTGGCCTTGCTTTCCCCATTTGTGCAACATTAAGCACCAAGCAAACATGGTTCTCTGCTTAAGGAAAACAGTGAAAAATGAATGCAGTACACCTTCCTTCATGCAAACAGCTTCAGCAGTGATGTGCAGGTGTCAGCGATCTGGACAGTACTGAGTGTAGAAAATACACCTGATGCCTCGTTTGTCTGTGGCACAATGTGTAAGAACAGTGAATGTCTGGTCAGAGCACAGGTGATCCAGTATTCAAATCTAGAAGTTTCTTTGATGTCAGGATGTCATTAACTAAGTAAATGTGATCAGGTCTGCAAATGTGACTGTCAAAGACTATACTAACGTATGTGTCTTCCCCAAAATGTATCCGTAATGCCTACCTCAATACACTTCTACAATTAATAGCTGTTTTGCAGGCCTAACTGCAAATCACAAGTTATTCATGTGCACAGCTTGCTACAAATGACAAGGACTGGTAGATCTGTTGACATGATTAGTATGACTCAACAGATATGCTAATTATTTGTGTATGGCTGTATATCCTAAAAAGTGTGTGCAGTATTAATCTTCGCAGTAAGGACAGTTTCCACATCATACGAGATGAACATTTCATCCATCATCACCTGAACATGACACAGGGAATCCTACAGCAGATTTTACCACCTTGCCCACTACAGGACCATTGATCACTTATTGAATCAAGGCAACTTATTTGTATTATCCATCAGCAGAGTCATGTCAGCATGTAGAAATCATGAGATTACCTATATATCCATCAGCCTAATAGATACACACATGTGAAGAGGGTTGGGAGTGAAGGGATAAATACAAGTAGAGATGGACAAACATAACGATGTTTGGTGTAATGGAACATTCATGGTCTTGTTTTTGTCTGTTCTGATGATTTACCTGCCATGCTGTGTAACATGGAATGACTGACATAGAGGTAAAGAAGGGTTAGAAGATGGACAACAGGCTTATGATAAGCAGAACAAGATTGCATAAATATCTCATAGTTGTGGGGATGGATGTCACTTCAAATACATTTTTTTGCTAGAATTCAATATATCTCCATGAGAACTCATAACTGTGGCAAATGTTAAGATGCGGGTGGTTAAACATATTATAGATGTATAACATCACACTAAGAAATGATGTGAGATGCATCTGGAATCAAACTCTTGATGCTATGGGCAAAAATAAACTTTTGTCAAGTGATTTATGTCAACAATCCACATAGGAAGTTGCACTTTATTACATCCAGCACTCTAAAGAACTGCCAGAGTAACTGTTTTAAAATAATTTCTTTACTCAGCTCTGACTCTGTGCTCCTCTTGCACAGTGAGTTTAAGTGGTATTGTACAGTGATAACTAGACTAGTGTGGCTGATGGCAAAACTCATCAGGTTTTGCCATGGGACATGAACAGCCATTCACTGCTGTTCACCACTGGTGCATGATGCCAAGCTCCATGCAAATGCAGAAGACAAAAAGTGAAAACATTCTTATTGGCCATTTCAGGTCATGCGTTGAGTATGATTCTATGTTTTGACCAGATTAAACGTGTGACTATGGGACTGATAGGAAAGTGGTGAGATGGGGTGGCAAGCAGAGGGGTGTACAAAGGAGAAGCAATGCAGGAATTTGCAGGAGGGAATTAGGAAAGAACCATACATATCCACTTATTCAACACAATGATGTGCACATGTAGACAAAATTTGATGAATGTGAACTGTCACCACAACATGAATGGGTGACAGCAATGTAGAGGTGCTGTACAGCCAACTGTACCAAATCAAGTGTGTCGAGGAGACACATATGCAAAGTGGAGAGCTATGTTTGCCCATTTTCTTTCAAAGAGAGAGGAATGTTGGAGAAGGGACCTAGAAATGTGGGGGTCAGGTAGGTAGGGTAAGTGAGGAAGCAGGTGTAGACAAACAGGACATACAAGACAGACACAAAGATGGTGATGGACACAAAAAGGTTGGGGGACACTTTGACTGGCGATAGGTAAGGGGCATCATTGACACATGCCCATCAAGCATGGGAACAGTAAGAATCTAGTCCTCACCTCACAACTGTCATCACTGTCCCCTTTCTCAGTTGCCTGTGTGACTGCTTGACATGGGAGTCGTTTGTCTATTTCACGAGGAGTGCAACAAAGATTTTTGGCTCCTCCACTTCCCACCTTTGCGCCCTGAATTTGGCACCATCCTTCCCATCTCCTACCATGGCTGCAAAGGTCCTCCAACAATAGTAGCAATGGTTTTCGGGCCAAATTGTGATATCATGCTTTATGACCAGTGTGCAAACACGCAAAACCATGCCAAGCATATTTGTGCAGTGTTAAGCAAAGAGAAACACTGCCAAACAAAAAGGAAGGCAGATTATGAAACAACAATGATGATGTGACATTTGGCATTGTGTGCTGCTATACTTCGTTACACTTTGTCCAGTGGTCAACACTGAAATGCTAAATGACTTGGCTTTTAAGCAATGATTTTGGAAGGATCAATGGGATGACTTGGCACATATTTTGTGGGGACTTATACACTGTTAAAAGTAATTTGTACAAGGTGGGATTCAAACCTATGTAAAAGGGAATACATACATTTTTCACATAGGTAATTACTCCTCATTGCCACAAAAGAAGTCTTTCATAACCATGATCATTACAGTATACAACTCAAAGTGTGACTGGTGCTATACTTCAATCAGGCCTGTAAGTGTGTGACAATAAAAGGTCCTGGCTTATGCATTCCCAGGTATGATGCAGGAATAATGTCTGACAATATACTGGAAATGAATAGACTTACATGACTTAGTAACAGAGTTTGGAGTTCTATTACATGACTCATAATACATTCTGTTTTACAGTTATACTTGTGTTATGGGAGGGGTGTAGATGATTGTCAGTGAACTACTGTGTCCATCAGAGGTATGAAACTTCATTTTTATTACATAATCATCTTTGTCTGGCTAAACCAGTTACATATGTAATACATATGATTCCTATAAAGTATGTGTATGTAAGCAGTAATAATACCTTTCTGCCAATCAACCTGCTATACATAGCTGTTGGTATGTAGTGTTACCTTTATAATCAAAGTTTTGTGAAAAAGTACAGTGGGACACCATTACTAAAAAGTGGAATGTGCTTGTTTTGAACCCTGGCTCACGTGTGTTCTGGTTATGAACTCACTGCACTTACACCTCATGCCACAGGAAAAGATAGGCAGCATTTGTAGTTTTCACACTCAGTATTGCCAGAGTGTTGATGGCCACACATCACTGCTGAGTTTGTTTGAATGAAGAAAAATGAACCAATTTACATTTTTCACTTTTTTCCTTAAATAGTGAACCCTGTTTGTGCATAGGTTGGCAATGTGTAAATGTAAAAGGTAATAGTAAACATATGTTACTTATGTAAATACTCATTGTGACCCTTCATTAGTAAAAAAAAAATACTATAGGTCTCCAATTCCACTTTACCTATGTTCCCTCTTTTTAGTTCAAGGTATTTACACCTTGGGACACAGAGACAGTCAGATACTGGATCAAATTTTTGCAGTCATTATCATCCATGTTGCTGGCCGCTGTGCAATGCTACTGAGCATGTTTGCAATTTATAAGGCGGATGAATTTAACATTTTCACTTTTTCCTTAAAAGATTAACTACATTTGCACTATGCCATGTGCTGCACACTTCTTCTTTTGGCTGCTCCCGTTAGGGGTCGCCACAGCGGATCATCTGTTTCCATTTCTTCCTGTCCTCTGCATCTTGCTCTGTCACACCAACCACCTGCATATCCTCTCTCACCACATCCATAAACCTTATCTTAGGCCTTCCTATTTTCCTGTTACCTGGTAGCTTCATCCTTAGCATCTTTTTTCCCAATATACTCTGCATCCTTCCTCAGCACTTGTCCAAACCAACGTAATCTTGCCTCTCTGGCTTTGTCTCCAAACTTTCCAAACTGGGCTGACCCTCTAATAGAGTTATTCCTAACCCTGTTCACCCTCGTCACACCCAGTGCAAATCTTAACATCTTTAACTCTGCCATGTCCAGCTCTGACTCCTGCCTTTTTGTCAATGCCATTGTCTCCAACCCATATAACATAGCTGGTCTCACTACCCAGCCACTGGGGATGCACAAGCCAGTGCATTTCTTTGTACCAGTCCCAAGCCCGGATAAATGGGGAGGGTTGTGTCAGGAAGGGCATCTGGCATAAAATTTTGCCAAATCATACATGTGGACAACAGTGCAAATATGCCATGTGCTGCACACAAAAAGGAAAAATAAAGAAAGATAAAAAAAAGGGAAGCAAACCTTGAACAACTCTGGACTTGAACCATCAGACTGTTGCACTTACACAACACAGTTGTAGTGAGTTATCTGTCTTTGCTACAGACACCCTTTTGCAATGCCACTCAAATCATGTGTATACAAGCAATTCACATTTCATATCAAGCATTAAACAATTCATACAGTTGGACATAGTTGATTGTAAATGTGTAGATAACATATTTAGTGGAATAAGTGATCACACAATATTTATGAGCATGTTTGCAAAACTGCAGATCTGCCTTTTCTTAGTATTCTGGGAATCCTTCCCTTATCTCTGTTTTACTATCATACATGCAGTTTATAGTGCATATATTTCATTTTTCTTTCAAAGTGTGATACAAATACACGACAGTCAACAACAGTTTCCAGCGAAGGCAGGAAAATGTGCTATTATGCCAAGGAAATATACATATGAGGTGTTTGGTTTTGTTTAAAAGCTCACTGCAGTCAGTTCCACACTTTGTAAGTGTATCCTCACTGACACATCCACTTCAATGAAGGGTGCCTGTGCATTACTGTGTTTTGCTTCAGTCAGAGTAATCATTGACAGCTGCAAGCCATTAGCACCTAACAATGTTGCAGAGGCTACACTATGTTTACATTTGCAACATGAAGTCATAAGTTTGGTATTTAGCAATTCTAATGAGTTCATACCTCATTACTGTATTCAGAGTGCTCAGAGGGCTAAAGCTACACTGAAAAGTAACCATGTGGCTAGGGAATTTAAAGGGGAGGAGAGTACTTTCAATCATGCTTATTGCTCCTCTTTATAGAATGAAGGGATAAGTACACTTTTTGGACTGTTTTTTCTATAGTGGGCATTTCAGTTGCATAGGCAGGTTATTTGGTGAACTGCAGAAGTATGGTTACAGATGTCATTCATTTCAGATACTGATGGCATTGCTGGGCAATTCATGCACATTCTACTTAGCTACATTTACAAGTACCAGTTATGCAGATATATGACATTCATTCATGTTCTTACACATTTATTTTTGTAATACAGGTTCCACAATTACATTGACTGTCCTTCAGTTGCAATTGTTGTCATTCAGGGCTGACTCTATCTGATGCTAGCAGTACACAGCCATTAAATATAGAAGTAATGATTGTGAACATTTCCTTGCTTTAGTTGTAATCTTTGTATGTGTACGGAATGAAAGATGTATCCCTTGGTGGTCAGCATGTGCACTATCTGTTGCCTCTTTACCAGGGTGAAGTCATATTGTGTACACCTACATCTACCAACACCCACAGCAGCTGGGGGTTCTTCCTCTGACTACGAACCTGCATGTGTATGTAGTGACCCTGTAGGTGGTGGTGGAATGTGTGCTGCTACTCCTTGGTGTTCCTGCTGCAGCTGTTTTTGCAGGATGATAATGTGTAGGATAGCACAGACTGTAATAATTTCAGCACAAGTACTAGGATCATAATGCAAGGCCCTCCCCCATGTATCTAGGCACTAAAACCATGACTTTAGCAGCCCAATCACATGCTCTACAATGTTTCTTGTTCAAGCATGTGCCTCATAATAGCATTGCTCCATGGGTTTGTGTGTTCATTTCTGATGGGCATCATCAGACATGGTTCCAATGCATAACCTGTATCCCCCAGGAAATGGCCTTTTGGGACATCACTCATGGAAAACCTCTGGTAGAGCTTTGAGGTGTGCCAGATATGGGAGTTGTGGTAACTGCCAGGGTTGCCAGCACAAGCATTCAGGATGATTCCATAGCATTACTCATGACCTGGCAGTTAAGGGAGTGGAACCATTTTCTGTTGATATAAACCCTTCCCTGTTCCCTGGGAGGTGATTTTATCTTAATGTGGGTACAGTCTATGGCACCCAAGTCTTCAGGGAAGTATGCTATGGGGTAAAACTCCTGCATAGTTCTTGCTTTGTCCTCCGGGTTTGGGGGAAATATATATAGTCACTGGCATGCTGTAGCATTGCATTCAGGAAATGGTGTACAGTCCTGGATGCTGATTCCTGTGACACCCCCAGAATATCCTCTGTGGGTGTCTGAAATGTTCCTGTAGCTAAAATTCTAAGTGTTACACCTACCTTGGTCGCCACTGGTATGGGTTCCCTCCGTTTCCCCTTGGTCTCAGGTGAGGACAACAGAGGTTGCAGAGTTCCTGGAGTGTGTCTCTATCCACACTGTAGCTCTCTAGTATTTACACTTCATGCAAACCATGGAAAGTCAAACAGGGTCTAAATACCCTTCTCCTCCTTGCCCAAGGTCTATCAGCAGTAGAAGCAGCAAAGAGTTGATCCTGTTACACATATATATGCAGAAGAGCAGCAGTAGTCCCTAAAATTCTTTCTTTCCTGTGTAGTTTCTGTGGCCGTATTCCAAAAGGTTTTGGAGTACAGGGCAGATGCCCACATGGAACATACACCATTCCTTTATAGCTTACTGAATAGCTCTGCTATCTTGGATTGGCCGATTACGAAATAATTTATCTGCTTATGCACTAACTAGCATGCCACAATATTTACCTGGTTTGCACAGCTCTGGACTTCATATAGAGCCATTTACTGAATATAAATTGGCACTTTTGTCATGTGCATGTCATTGTGTGATGCGAACATGGCATGACTGAATCATGTAGGGTTTATTGAATCCAGCCCTCTATGTCAATGTGCATAATGTTGACACAAATTGATCAACATTGCACACACTGACATGTTACTATGCATGTGCCAAGTATTAATCAGTGCATGCAAAAATTTAAAGAAAAAACACAAAGAAAACATTGTTTCACAAGTGGGCAAGCCCGCACCTACCTTTTGTTAATTAAACATTGTCATTTTAAGATCACACAATCCTTGTGTAAAGGGAATATTTCCCTACCCAGGGACTGTCAACCTCACACACCTGTCAAACATCTTTTTAGTTTACCAAATTGTGTTGACTAAACAAATGTGCACAAAATTAAGGTAGGGGCACCCATATATATATATATATATATATATATATATATATATATATATATATATATATATATATATATATCTGTCTATATGTCTATCTGTATAGGTTCATAGGTAGGTACTAGGCTATCTGCCCGAAGGCATTTATAAGCATAGCCAGAATGTGTTGGCTTTCGCCACCCCCTTAGATTAGTTCCCTGTGCCTCTGTCCAGCAGAGCCACTGAAGTGATCCCCAGGGTAAACTTTCTGTTTCCCATCCGCTCGTCGAGGTTTCTCTTGAAGAGTGTTAGCGAGGAGCTCTGCCTAATATAGATTGGAATCTTGTTCCAAAGCAAGGAAAGTCTCTGGGACAGGAATCTATCCCTCCAGCATGTTCTATTTATTTTTGTGGTGAGGTTTAGATCCATGGAGCATGTGGCTTGAGGGGATAAGGTTTTCTTTAGGTGGAACATATCCATCAATTTTGGGCTGGACATGGCCTTGTATGTCAGGCAGAGATCACCTCTGAGTAGGCAGTATGCAACCAAGTACAGCTGGAGTTTCTTCAGTCGAGCTGCATAGGGCATCTGTTTGAGGCCAGTGATCCTCTTAGTGAGGTACTTCTGTGGTCTTTCCAACTGTTGCAGGTGTCTTGTAAGGTACATCCCAAATGGGACATTGTATTCTATGATGGGTTTGATGAGTGATGTGTAGAGGGGCACAATGACCTCTTTTGATCTGGATGTGAACCCTTTTGTGATAAGGTAGGCCACATAGAAGGATTTTCTAACCACTTTGGCAATGTGATTATCAATGGAGAGATTACTATCTACTTGGGTTCCCAGATCCCTTATTACGTCTTCCATATTTAGGGGACTACCACCTATGAGGTAGCTTGTGAGTACTTTGTTTTTTCCAAAGGGGATGACTATGCACTTTTTGGCATTTAGCTTGAGGCCATGATTTTGACACCAGGTATCCGTCTCAGTGAGATCATTTTGGAGGATGTCTGTGCCAGCCGGAGAGTCAATTATAGCCCCTAGTTTGCAGTCGTCTGCAAACTTGGTTAGCCATAGTCCTCCTGTGCTTGCCTGTAGCTCTGTGAAGTATATGCCAAACAGGAGGGGTCCTAGGACTGAGCCCTGGGGAACGCCACTTGTAACCGGTTTAGAGTCAGACCTAGCTCCCACAACTCTTACCATGTGGGTTCTGTCCATGAGCCAGTTGGCAACCCATCTCGTGATGTAGGGGTTTATGTTCAGGCTGGTGAGCTTGTCTATAATACCAGAATGGGGAATGGTGTTGAAGGCCTTTGTGAGGTCTATGTAGGCTGTGTGTACCATCTTTCCCTCATCTATAGCCTTGGTAACTGTCACAAAGAAGTCCACCAGGTTTAGGAGGCATGATCTGCCCTTAACAAAGCCGAACTGGGTAGGGTCCAGTGTTTGAAGGTTCCCAATGTCTCTGTTAATAATTTCCATGATGATGTGCTCCATAGCCTTGCAGATCAAGCTAGTCAGGCTTATAGGGCGATAATTCCCAGGGTCTGTTGTGGTTCCACCTTTGTGGAGCAGAATGACTGTTGCTGTGCCCCACTCTATGACTACATAACATGTGGAGAGGCTGAGTTTGAACAGTGTGTTTAGGTGAGGGTTTTGTTCATCTTTGAGCTTGTGTAGGACGCAGCCTGGGACACCGTCCAGTCCCATTGATGCTGTGCTTTTGGCTTTGGAGAGGGCTGTTTTAACCTGAGTGTCTGTGATTTCAGGGGCTCTATATTCTTCTGGTATGGTTATGGGCCCTTTTGGGAATGAGGGGGGGGGGGTGAAGCTTGCGCTGAACCTGTCTGCCAGGATGTTGGTGATATCGGTCAGTTCCGTGTATTTTGTACCATTCTGCACTAACTCCCAGCAGATCTGAGCATTGCCACTTAGATTCTTGACATAGCTAAATAATGCCTTGTGGTTATCTTTGGAGTCCTTGGCAATTTTTCTTTCGAAGCTCGGCTTGGATGATTTTATGAGGGATCATAGTTTTTTGCTGATACTGATCAGGGATGTCTTCCCTTCTTGGGATTTTACTCTTTTCTGTACTAGTTTCCTCCTTCTATTCTATAACTTGTTTATAGCAGGAGTCCACCAGACTAGTTTCCTTTTCTTGGAGGAGCGAGTCTTGGTTTTGCTTGGGATAGCATGATCCATGCATTCTTATAGGTGCCAGTAGAATGCATTAGTAAAGGATTTTGCAGTTTGGACAGCATTATCCTTTAGCATGGGGGCTTTGAAACTTTCCACCTCTGTCTTAAGTAACGTGAAGTTTGCTTTTGAAAAGTTTTTTACGGTGGTTTCCTTGTCTGGGGATGTGGGTGGAATGTGGATATCCAAAGTGATTTGTTTATGGCCAGATCTAACCAGCGAGGGGTTCACCTCCAGTGTGGAGCACCGGTCGCCCATGTTGGTGATGACCAGGTCCAATATGTTGTCACCTCTGGTGGGAGTGTTGACCAGCTGATCCAGGGCATTTTAAGTTTATAAATTCTAGGAAATGTTGGGCAAGGGAGTTAGTATTTAAGTAGTTCTCCCAGTTAATGTTTGGGTAATTGAAATCACCCAATATTACAGTGTTTGGTAGGACCTTTATATTTCCCATTGTTTCCAGAAATGCGGAATGGGGGTCCTGGGACATGGTGGGTGATCTGTAGCAAGCTACAATTTGAATTGCAGTTTTGCCCATTGTTAGTTGCACGTGGATGATCTCTGAAGCATCGTGCTGATATAGACACAAATACCTTAAAATGTCAACAAATTTAATATGACAGTTACTGGAGTTAGCCTGGGAGACAGAGTAAGGTGGTTAGTGAAGGAATTAGGTGAGCGCGTGTGTGTGTGTGTGTGTGTGTGTGTGTGTGTGTGTGTTTGTTTGAAGTGTATGTGTCACTCACTAAGTGTGGGATGGAATGGTTGTCATACTTCTACGCACCCCTAGACTAATTAGCATAGCATACAACATGAGGGAGGAAATAAGCCACCAGGGACAATGGTTCCGCGGGATAGGAGGATCAAACATAGACACATAGTCGTATGATATAGATCTATTGTTTCTGATCTGGTAGTATAACATTTGTGGTGAATGCCTTGGCTGTAGAAGGAAACTCATTCATATCTCATTATAGTTACTACTGTCATGTACAACTGAGGAATCCTTTATAACTGCCAAGAAATATTTTATTGAAAAGATACATGTTTACTTAGATTCTTTGGAAAAAAACAACCGTATCCCACCACTAGATTGTTGTTTTTGTAAGTGCTAGATCCAGGACTTCTTCATGTTGACAGGTAGGTTATTCAGTCATTTTTTTTATTTTATTTACTTTTTTAGTTGTCATTTTATTGTCTGAGTATAAATTGAATATCTGCTTTTAATTTTCATGTTGGTCATGTCTGAAAAGGGTCCTTGGATCAGTCCACCTAGCCTAATAAAAATAAAAATGAAATACAAACAGGTAAGATCATAGGTGCAAGAGTAGGATCTCTAGTGTCTTGTGACCCCCTGATGACTGTACTGGTCTAAGTGCCATTAAGGCACAAGTCTTTTGATGTAATCCCTGGTGGCTATTGATCCCCCTATCCCGTGATGCAATTGTCCCCTCATGTTGTATGCGATGCTGATTAGTCTAGGGGTGTGTAGAAGTATGACAACCATTCCATTCCACACTCAATGACACATACACTTCAAACACACATACACACACACACACACACACACACACACACGCATGCGCACTTACCTAATTCCTTTACTAACTACCCTACTCTGTCTCCCAGGCTCAATCCAGTAACTGTCATATTTAATTTGTTGACATTTTAAAGTGTTTGTGAGGAGTTGTACATTTTTAATTTCAGGCTTAGTTTGATTTCTAAACAAGGCTTCATTAGTTGTCAGTCAGTCTTAGCACAGCTTACTTGTCAACTGTTTTATGTAAATTACTTGGGAGTGCTGTCTTGAATTTTTCAACAACTAATATATCTATAATTTTGTCTTTAGTACTTCCTTCTGGTTTCAGCCATACATTTATAGCAAGTTTTAAACCACACATTTGGGCTAGTACCATTTTTATTGGAGTTAAATATATAATTATAAAATTTTGTAGCTTGTGTTTCAGAAGACACATCAGCCCTAATTAGCAAAAAAGTGTACCTTCCATGCCCTTACAAGCATAAGGAAAAAAGCATATCTTTCATTATTTAACCTCTACTGATATTTGTCTATCTGTCTGTCTATCTATCTCTCTATCTGTGAAAACACACAGATAATTAGAAGAATAAAGTATTTAAAATCTAAACCAACCTGATCCTCAGTAGAAGGATCTCATCAAATTAAAAAGAACCGCTTTATCATGAGGAATTCATGTTGATAACCTACAAAAGAAATGTCTTACACTGCCTATTTCTGTGGAGTAGATAAAATTACACAGTGAGAAGCACCCCCATATTCCCAAGTAGAGGATTTCACCAACACATTTTCTGTCCTCTCTTTTTACATATTGCAATTCAGATGATCTCCAGCCTTTGAGAAAGCTCAAAGATTAGATTTGTCATACAAACCTACTGTTGTAGTAATTTCCTTGGTTATGTGATCTCAGATTTACAATACATAAGCAGGCAGAGTATGAGTGTTGCAGGGAGAGCTTGTTGCCCTGTATTTAGTAGGATAATGACTGACTATTTCTTCATGTTCTTTGGTTAGCATTTAGAGCATCACCAACTTTCAGTACACACACTCCTTTTTCTGGGTGGTGTGCTAAACTGACTAGCTTTTGTACAATTCCTGTTTTTCTACCATTACCCTTGGCATAATAGTTCCTTCCCAGGATTCAGGGAGGTTAGCTTGTTGACTTTAAGTCTTTCTGTAGAACTTGGCTCATTTAGTTATATCATACAGGAGAACTCTGAAGTGTAGTATGTCAAGGTTAACAGAATTTTATAACTGAAGAGAGTGGGGCTCAGACACATGTTCTAATCCGGTTTAGAGTTTAGAATTTTTGTAACATTTACACACTTCATTTATTTGATAATTTCTGTATTCACATTTATAATTTTTTAGACACAGAACCTTCGTAGATGTGTGTGTGCACACACAAACAGACACAAGCCCACACACAGCACACACAGTTTTACTCAACAGGCAGAGACTGGTAGACAAAAGAAAAAGGTGAAATGGTAAACGTTATCACTTAAAGAAAACATTAAAGAAAACAGATGATGATAAAGGGTTGGACAGCATGCGATAGCCTGTAAGGACCAATATATTCACCTAATTAATATGTTAAATCCAGAATACAGTGAAATAAGGAATTACTAGTCAAATAAAAAGTATAACAATAACAGAAATAATGAATGAACAAATGAATGAACGACTAAATAAATAAAATTATTTCTGGAAAGACAATAGCCTGGAAGAATATTTAATTATGTTAAATACAAAGTTAGCCTATTATTCACCCCAGACTATTGCTGGCAGACAAACTGTATGATGCATTTAGATTTTGTTTCTTCCAAACTCAACATCCCAAACTCTTTATGATGCAGCGAAAGAACAGTGATAATGTTAATCTTTGATAGTGTCCTACACTCCTCCTAGCACTGCTCAGTGAATGCCATCTGTTTCTGTCTTTAAAAACACTGGAGCATTTCCTGTGAATGACAGAAACTGTAACATCACTAGATGTACCTGAAAAGTGTTTCGAAATCTAGAAGAAATCTGTTGGCCCATGAATTTTTCTAGTAGTGAAAGAAATTTATCTGTGCAATAGTGAGTTTCTCTAAACCTTTCACAGAACAGCAGTGAGAGACTCTTATAAGAGAATGTTCTTGGATCATAGGATCATGGACACCACTAGGCAACTGAGTGTTGAAGCCATTCCCCGGGATTCAAGAAGCTTGGCGCAAGGATGGTTTTAGCCTTGCGCCGAGCATCCTCACTACAGATGGTGCAGAAGCGCCATATGAATATGTATGAGGGTGCGCCGCCGCACCCTGAACGTGCGCAGGAAACGTGTGCGAGTGCAGGGGGCATGTACGAGTGCTCTACGGAGGCATAAACATGCCCGGACAGTTGCATAACCTACTATGCCTACTAGTAGAGCCCGCCTCTAATAGTAAGTCAGTAATTCAGTGTCCGTGGATACAGAAATGTATGCTAATCATACAAGAATGTCCACGGACAGTGAAATAAAATCGAAGTAGTAAACACACAAGCACGTAATGGAATGTTGAGCACTGTCCCTAGAACTTTCACAATTAGATTCCCCGTGTCCCTATTATACATTAGAATTGCTGCAATATCGAAGGTGTAAGCAAAGTGCAGCGTGTTTGCGCGTCACTGCCCTCCACCGAGCGTAGCTTACACATCATATTCATTCAAATAGAGAAAAACATGCAGAATCAACGTAAATATCAATAGTATAGTGTTTACAGCATATGCCTAATGACCAGTCATTCACAGTTCGTTCCCAACAATAGCACATATCATTTTCCATGTGGAATGAATGTCGTTTTGCTGTAAAACTGACATAAGAGTATCGCATGAGATATTTAACTTAAATATCATTCAATCAAAGTGGCACTGTCATAATGAATATGGCACTAGTAAGCAGGTGTAAGCACAAATAAGCAGCAGTAAACATATATAAGTACCAGTAAGCAAGTCTGAGTGCGCTTGCACTGGTCTAAGCAGTGCCCAGTATAGGAAATGTATATAAGTATGTACAGATATATAATATATATACACACACACACACATAGATATATATATATATATATATATATATATATATATATATATAAACATATATATATATATATATATACATATACATATATATATATATATATATATATATATATATGTGTATATCTATCTATGAAGAAAGAACGACATAACAATAAAGCATACAAAAGGAATGAGAAGGGAATCAACAGCAACCCCAGTATTATATAGTGCTGTCAGCGTATGTCATATCAAGCTGGGCAGGAGTGAGCAAAGCACTGCTACTCACACCACAGGCAGGATATTACCGGTGGGAGTAACAATGTTAATCTGCTGAGTCTACTTTACACATAGAGGGTAGTCCCAAAAATTGATAGGCTATTTGGCCATCTGACCATTACACAAGCAAGGGCAGGTATGTTCATGGACTAAATGGTGGGAGACCCTGAGAATACATGGGTTGGGACAACATATGTGTAAGGCCCCTAACGCTCGGGAGAGGGCAATGTGTGGAGGTGTGTCATGGCTGCGATAACAACTGGACAATGGATGGTATGCGTGTATGTTGAACTCGGGTGGGGTGGAGGAACTATGGGTATGAAATTATGGAGCCAGGCATGCCAGGGTTGGATGGGCTGATTCTAACTGGACCGCCCCATGGAGGTCAGCGAGTTCATTATAAGTATATATGCATACACACATGCAGACATCTATATGTAGAAGTACATTCTCTGTAACACATTCATTCCATTTGCAGACATAAATAACATGAATGTACCCTTACAAACCTCGACAGTAGATAGAATAATAGGTTGTGCATAAGAGGGAAGGGACGAAACTGCTAAAACACAGAAGTGTGTACAATGTCCGAAGTCAGTGCTGTGCTGAAAAAAAATCAAATGTGAGGACTTTCCCACACATGGAATCATTCCTGTGATCTGCCTGCTACGGCAACACCAATTACTAAACCAGTCTATTTGTAAAAGAAATACACCGAACACGTACATAATTAGGCTCTCATGTGTAACGTGTGCGTTACCACATAGTCATACTTATTAATTTATTGTCGTGTCATGTTAATGGGAGTAAGGATGTAATGAAGTATAGAGTCTAATCTTGACATAAAGACATGCGTGTCCCATGTGGGACAACCCAAAAATTGCGAATAGTATCCTTTTGGTCGCTCATGTCACCAATGTTTGTGGACTAAAAGTTTAGGAGTTCTGAGGATATGTGGAGTGAGTCAACCAATGGGATGGGTCTACAGGTGTAGGGAGTGGCTAATGTGTAGTGGTGTGGATACACCGCAAATCCAACTGGAGAATGGATGACTGCAATGTTAGGGAGGCCTTGGGTGTTTGGGGAACCAGGAGCCATGGGTATTTGGGTATATATGCAAATGAAGCAGCACAGCAATAGTGTATTGGTTAGAGCAACCGCCTAACGAACAGACATTCCCATTCCGAATCCCACTGCATCACATACCATTTATCATTGGTAATCTGTACATAAACATATTGCGATATCTGTCTGTTGTATAACCTGCAAAATAACAATTAAAAGTTAACTGGAGCGAAGTGTCAGTGTCATAATGAATAAGGCACTAGTAAGCAGGTTTAAGTATATATAAACACCAGTAAGCATGTGTAACTGCATTTGCTCGGGGTATGCATTGCTTTACAGACACACACAGATATATATATATATATATATATGTATACATACATATATATATTTACATATATATATATATATATATATATATATATATATATATATATATATACATATGTGTGTGTGTGTGTGTGTGTGTGTCTAGATATACACAGATATACAGCCATGATAGGAAACAGCACACAAGAATGGCATATGTTCACAGGCTATGCCAATGGAAGTGAGGGGCCCAAGCAAAAAACATGAAACAGGTAGCATGACCTTCCACCCCCCAGCCGGACATGGGAAACATACACGCAAACCCGCAAACAATGTAAATAATCCACTGCTCCCCAGACCACAGGCAGGATACAACCGAGGGGGGGGGGGTACACAGTGCACCTGTGAAATCTAATTTTGGAACACAGACAGGAGCATCCCTTGTGGGACACCCCAAAAATTGACAAGACCAAAAGAAGGTGACGCACTGACCATTCTGGCTGGGGTGTATACATACCCGGAATACAAGGTTGGGAAAGCCTGATGACCCATGGGTCGAGACAATTGCATGACATGGGTCCCATGAAGTGGAGTGTGGGCAGCATGTAGTGGTGCGTTCAGAACTGACCAGGACCCAGAGAAAGAATGGATGCTGTACAGGAGGTGCAGGTGTGGGAACTATAGGTAGCTACTTATGGGTCTAGGTGTGCAGGTGTTGGCTGATGTGGGCCTATATGGACAGCACCAGGGATGTAAGCAAATGTGTTCATTGGGCAGAGGCATTACCCAACGAGCAGCCACACCCACTACAAGTCCCACCGCAGCAAAGTGTAATCTATATGGCAAGGAATGGAATGACCAGATATAGATGTATATATGTAGAGGTATGTGTGTGTGTATATCTACCCATAGCAACATAGAGATAAGCTCTCCCTCTCCGTAGTACAAATGTATACATACAGAAACAGAATACATATACATACCCACATATAGATATATACATATGCAGACACCCATAGACCCATATGTTGTTGGAGATATATATATATATATATATATATATATATATATATATATATATATATATATATATTTTTATTTTTATTTATTTTATTTTACATTTGTTGACCGGGCTAGTCCAACTGGACATAATATCCGTTTTCAGTAGAGGCCCGGGGAGAAAAGCTCCATTAAGGTAAATACACAACAATTTATCACGTTAGGCATAGTATTAGTCAATATATATATATATATATAGACAGCAATATATAAATATATGCATGTATGCATACATATACAGATATATCTGTATATAGTAATGTGTGTGTATATATATGTATATATATATATATATATATATATATATATATATATATATATATAGATAGATAGATAGATAAAACTGTAAATATACACATGTATATAGCTAGGATATGATACAGCAGTTATGAATTACATATGTTCACAGGCCATGCATATGGGGATGAGGGGTCCAATAAACAAATGTGTAACACGTAGCGGCAACCCCCTCACCCCCCCAGCTAGGCCAGTGAGACATACAGACATACAATAAAAGTAAACACAACACTGCTTCCCAGACCACCGGCTGGATACTACCAGTGGGAGAGACCTGCCAGGTCTAATCTTGAAACATAGACATCAATGTCCCATGTGGGACACCCAAAAATTAATGATCATCGGAGTCAGTCCCAGTAATGATTCATGAAACCAGGCTGTAGGCGTACACGGACCAATAGGCTGTGCAAGTCTGAAAACCCATGGGTCGACACAATGTACGACATGTGTCCTGACACATGGAGAATGGGCAGTGTGTAGTGGTGTGTTTATACCCCACCTGCACCTACAGTAAGGATGAGTGCTGTAGAGGAGGGGCAGGTGGGGGAACTATGGGTATGCAATTATGGGCCTAGGTGTGCAGGTGTTGGCTGGCGCAGTCGTATTAGGACCATCCCGAGGATGTAAGTAATATTCCAAAATGGGCATAGCTGACGCCCATACCTCCCAACACTAAGAGCAAATCCATTGGACAGGACATAAACCATTGGGGGAACAAATAGGGACCATACCTCTGAACTGTCCCAGATTTCCAGGGACGTCCCTGATTTCGACTCAAATTCTAACGCTGTCCCACTTAATCCCTCCTAAAACTAGTGACTTTTGGAGGAAAGGTGATGAATAATGACAACAATTAAGAGTTATAAACATCATTTACTTCAGAAAATGTGTATGAATTCATATGCTCTCAGTCTGTTACTGTGTCAGGTTAATGGCACTAATAATTTAAATGTGTCCCTGATGTTGGTATGACATGTTCCTGATTCAGTTGATATTTGTCCCCAATCATTTGAGAGGTCTGATAGGGACAGAAAGCACATATTCCACTTACAACCTTAGAAAGATGATAGAATATTAGGTATGCAGTAGCATGACTCGGCTTAAGTGGGTTCCTAAACCCAATTACTTGTTTGTATTGAAGTGTCAGTTCCCATGTATTAGCCAGACAGGTGCAGATTGTAGGAGGAACACACCAATAATATCAATCAAACTCTGGACTGGCTGCGGATTCCGTACAGTCGAATGACATGTTTTTGCCTAATGGGCAGCCATTCCCGATACTGTAGGCATGTAATCCGATGTAATAGGCATCACAAGGTAATATCATAGTCCTCACTCCCACCCAGGGGTGTGAGTGTCAGATGCAAACACCAAATGCAGTACATTTGCAAGTGTGGGAGCAAGCGGGTGTAAGCCTGTTTGGCCACCAGTATGCAAGTATTACACTGGTGAAGCAATGTAGAGGCAAACTGAGTGTAAGAAACTGTAACCGGAGGTTAGCATTGCTTAGCTCCGCACAAACCCATGCACACCCGCTCACAACTGCTTGAATGTGCCTTAATCACTCCATATACAACGGCCTTGTTCTGCCCAGCAACAAAATAAATAGTCTCTGCAAGGCTCGAAATCAGGACCCTGCACACACAGCTAATGTGATTTACCACTAAGCCATGGCAGATATACAGACATTGGATGTTATCACAAACATATCATCCAGCACAGTCATTCAACAGTATAGGAAATGTATTCCATCATGTAGATGTATGCGTGAGTGTTTATGTCCAGATATAGATACATACATATATATAGATATATCAAGAACATCCCATGTGACAACAAAGCATTACAAAGGAATGAAAAGGGAAACACCAGCAATGCCTGTATTATGTAGTGGTGTTGTCCTTCGTAATATCAAGACTCCCTCAGACAGACACGTGTCATTAATACACACAAACATTTGTACAATGGCCAAATACATCACTCTGTGCATTTTATTTACATTAACGCCACAGTTCCTGTCCAATCATTATGTGAGCACAGTACTCTTGCAAGATGCTGTGTGCGACATCATCATCATGAAAAAGGTAACTGGAGTAACCATAGAGAGACCGGTAGTGTTGTGTGTACAATGGGGTCATCTGCAGCACATGTACCTGGAACCTTTAAGAGTCATGTGCATACCAGGATCATGTGCCTGAGAGACAGGGGTGAGGACAACTGGAGTATGTTGTGATGCATATTAAAAGGATTACATGTGTCCAGTGGACACGTGTGTGAAATGGACAGCTATGTATGGGGCAAATGTTGTTCTAGGAACTGATTGGCCTTTTGTAGTAGGGTGAGAGTGGGATGTGGGGGAAGGGGAGTAGGTATGCTCGTGGAGGATAGGTTGGGTAGGATGACAGACAAGACAGCATACAGGGTCGGTATATGACACATGTGGGGGGATACACATTGGATGGGGAGGGGTGTTCGGCAGTCACAAGCCCATGAGCCCCCCGATGGAAACAGTGGGATGGAGGTCCCCAGCCATGGGCAGCCACCACTGCACCAAAACAGTCGCAAAGGTGGCAGTGCTGGGGGATGTCTAGGAGGGGCAGGCTCACCCTGTATCTGGCCTCGAAACCCCTTATTGAGCCCCCTATGCACCACATCTGGGACTGTACGACAGCGGACAAGTTCCTTTCTGGACCTGCTCCCAGGGGGGACAAGCCCCATCCTCAGTGGCGGTTCCACCAGAAGGCTGGGCCCCAGATGTGCTGGTGCCCAGTGCCATGGCCAGCTGAAGTGGGACAGGAGGTTCTGCCGGGACCTCCAAACCCATACAGCCCATGATGTTGCAGTTTTAACACAGATATGGCTTAGTAATAGTCAACAGCATTCAGGATTACTTATAACAGCAAGCATCAACCCAACACAAACAGATGGTATACATTTGCAGAGGGAGCACAACACATGCATATATACTGCATGACATCTGTACAAAGTGTAGAAGACTTGTGACTGCAGCTATGAACAGTGGCCCATTATTAGCATGTCACTGAGAACCCCAGACAGTGACTGTCATACCACTGTTTTATGTGGCATATGTCCAATCAGGGATGCAATGGCAGTAACTCATCACTATCACCATGTACTGACTGCAATCCTCACACTATGCTCCTGCAGTTCACAGATGTGTGTTCAGTGAGTAACACAGGAAACAAATTGTTCCACAAACTGACCAGTCCACAGATGGCCCTACAGATGGGGGTTCCCTCACAAACAGAGCACTGTCTTGTCATTTTTAAAACATGCAGAATAGCCATTATCACACACAACTTGTTAAACTGGCAGTAGTCTCAATAAAGCATAGCTACACTTACATGCTGTAGTCATGTCTGGCACATCACCCTCCTGTCTTTAGGCTATTTTTCACTGTGTATGTTGTTTAAGGAACATCCAGATATCATCTGTGATGCCGTTTACCAAACACCTGATCCAGGTTCCAATCACAGCGACTATCATGGGCAAACACCACCATGATGTTCCTAGATATTGTACTGTGTTTCCATGCAATTGGCTATGGGAACATCATCACAGCTGTTCCACATGCAATCAGCTAGTGGAGGACTGCAATAGGTGCAGAGGCCATCACCTGATCATGCCCATCACTTACAAAACACAAGCTGCTGCTGAGCAGGTGTACAACTCCACATCTACCAGAGAGTGTGTGGGAGGGACAGACATAGGCAAAGTACATCAGAGAAGGGCTTGGAGACTAAAACCTAAGCATCGTCTGTCACACACCTACCAGTACAGGGGTTCAAACCCCTGACTGACTAATCATTACTATTACTAGTGCATACAGTTATTCCATGTGCCACAAAGCTGACATGTTGGTGTGCTGTAAGAACATATATGTGTGCTGGTGAGCGACATCTGCAACAGAGATATAGTAGACATACACTAGGTGTAGTACACATGGCTGTCCACATGAACGGATGTCATTGTCAACACAACCACACTCACTAATGGACTCACATTGACATACTTTGCCAGGCCCACAAATACACTTCCTAACTACTTAGTTTGCCACATTGCAGTAATGCACAGGTACTACATGCACCACAGGGGATAGCCAGAGATTCTATGGGCTAGAGCATGTGAACATGTCTGACATCAGTCGGTATGCCAATAGGAGTTATACTGGGTGTGACTATAGTTGGGATCATCATACCCCACATGCAGACACAAGGTGCCAGTACTGACATGCATGTGTGCATTGCTTCATGGGTGTGTAGTGGTTGGCTGTGCAAGATGGCTGTACAAGGCTGGGTGAGGGGTAATCCTTGGCATCATGCCACCCGACAGTGGTGTGCAGTGTGGTACAGGGGTGTAGTGTCTGCAATATCCCACACAGATGTGTATTGTATGAACTGTCCTGACACCTTGGTTACCATTGTGTATGGCCATTGCTTTGCAATGCATGCCATGTCTGTGTTTGATAGTCCTTGACATGGACATTGCCTGGGATGTGCACGACCCACAATAATGTACAGTGACATGTACAAGTGTACCTGGTTTGGCCGGCACATGTTGTGTACACAGACTGTTATCCTTTGATATGCCAATACTGGCCTGGTGTGGCAGAACCTGCTTATAGTCAGCAGGTTGACCCTGCACCTGCATTGATAGCATGATACAGGTATTCCCTGATATCAGTGGCATCAGTCCATACAGGGCACATGTGTAAGGCATTGTATGGCCTCTGTGGATCACATTTGATGGCACCACATATGTTGCAGGCATCCAGTGGGGAACATAGTGAAGGCACATTGTCTGCAATTATGTGCCTATTGTACTGCTGTACAGGGTGCCATGCCCTCTGCAGCTCACTGCAATCACACTATGGCTACTATCTGTCATCAATGTACAGGGTACTAGCAACATAGCGGGATATTCTGGGCAAGTGTGTTTGTGTATGACATATGGGTTCAGAACGTATTCCGGGTAATAGTAGGGTTGCATACTTTGTTCATCAGGCCTTTTGCCAGATGTAGGGGTATGGCTTGCCAACACAGTCCCTTGGCTGATTGACATCTGTACTCCTCATGAGGTGGACATTGTGACATATAATACGGACACCATATAGGAAAACTACAAAATCTGCTCCCCAACATGTCCAGTGGTTAGACACTCACAGCCACCTCCAAACAGACTCTGACTGTCAAACACACACACCTGCCATGTCTTGGAATAGAACCTCTACCTAACTAGTTTATCACACTACAGCATTACGCAGTTATAGCACATGCTATGGAGATTACTGCAGTCCTAGAGGTGTATTACTATGTGGGTGACAACAGCAGGATTGCCAAAGGTGGTTATGTGAATTGTAAAGAGTGTGCTTACTGTAAAAAGCATTGTTCCTTTCTCAGGCAGACAGACACACACACACAGTTGGCCTGTCTTGGAATAGAAAACCCTACCTAACTTGTTTATCACACTACAGCATTATACAGTTACAGCACACGCTACAGAAATTACTGAGTTATAGAAGGCCCAGAGGTGTATTTCTAGGTGGGTGACATCAGCAGGATTGCCAGAGGTGGTTATGTGAATTGTAAAGAGTGTGCATACTCTAAAAATCATTGTTACTTTTTCAGACAGACAGACACAGTTGTCCTGTTTGGGATTAGAACACCTACCAAACTAGTTTAGCACACTACAGCATTACAAAGTTACAGCATGTGCCATGGAGATTACTGGGTTACAGCAGTCCCAGAGGTGTATTCGTAGGTGGGTGACATCAGCAGGATTGCCAAAGAAGAGCATTTCAAGTGTATTGTGAGTTGTACATGTCTTTTACCTGCGTGTACCTGCTGCTTACAGTCACAAAAACACATTTACACCTGCTTATAATTGCCTTATGCAGTCCTAATTGACAGTATCAGCAAGGCTTGCAGGTCTTGAACCCTGGATCATGCACACTGAGGTCACTGGACGTACCACTAAGCCATCTGGGTTGTATACATGTTGCATGGAGTCTATAATGCACATCTTACTACAGGTATTCCACAGTACTGAAAACAAATGGGACAGTCACTTTGTGTACATATGTACAGTACCCTTGAATGTTCTGTACTCTGGAAACAACAAATACAAGTCTACATCTGTACAACTGTCATAACTACATATATATATATATGCCCGAATCCAGACCAGTAATGAGTGGTGTGCCTCAGGGCTCTGTTCTGGGGCCCCTCCTGTTTGGCATATACTTCTCAGAAGTACAGGCAAGCACGGAAGGGCTGTGGCTGACTAAGTTTGCAGACAACTGCAAACTGGGTGCTATAATAGAGTCTCTGGCCAACATGGAGATCCTCCAGAAGGGCCTAAATGAGACTGATGCATGGTGTCAAAGCCATGGTCTCAAGCTAAATGCAAAAAATGTGTAGTAATCCCTTTTGGAAAAAACAGAGTACCCGCAAACTACAACATAGGAGGTAATCCCCTGAAATCTGAAGAAGAAATAAGGGATCTAAGGACCCAAGTAGATAGCCAGCTTTCCTTTGATAACCATGTTGCCAAAATGGTTAGAAAATCCTTCTATGTGACCCATCTGATCATGAAAGGGTTCGCATCAAGATCTAAGGATGTAATGGTGCCCCTCTACTCTTCCCTCATCAGACCCATTATTGAGTACAATGCACCAATTGGAATGTACCTGGCTAGACATCTCCAGCAGCTGGAGAGACCACAGAGGTACCTAACCAAGAGAATTACTGGCCTCAAACAGTTGCCCTATGCAGCACGATTGAAAAAGCTAAGACTGTTCTCTGTTGCATACCGCTTTCTCAGAGGCGATCTCTGTCTAACGTACAGAGCCATGTCCAACCCAGAATTGTTGAACATGCTCCATCTTAGCAAAACCAAATCTACTCGAGCTACACACTCAAGGGATATAAACCTCAACACAGCAATGAATAGAACATGCTGGAGGGATAGATTCCCTTCGCAGAGACTTCCCTTACTATGGAACAGGGTCCCGATCTACATAAGACAGAGCCCCTCACTATCACTCTTCAAGAAGAACCTTGATGAGTGGATGGGTAACAGAAAGTTCACACCGGGGATCACACCAACAGCACTACTAGATAGGGGCCAAGGGTATTAGCTGCTAGTTCAAGGGTCTAGGGAACTACTAAAGGGGCGGTGAATACCGCACAACATGGCGGGGCTAATATATGCCTTCGGGCAGATAGCTCAGTACCAACCTATGAACCTATGAACCTATACAGAATCAGGCTAGGCTTATAATTGCCCCAGGGCAGATAGCCTAGTATGAACCTATGAATCTATATATGCCCCTATGGGATGTGTACACACGCACACACACACACACACACACACACACACACACACACACACATATATATATATATATATATATGTGTGTGTGTATATCTATATATATATATATATATATATATATATATATATATATATATATATATATGCATATACACAGACACAGCTATAGCCGTAGATATATATATATATATATATATACACACACACACACACACACACACACACACACACACACACACACACACACACACACACACACACACTCACACTCACACACATCTGAGCACCCTTTGTTACACAGAAGGGTTCCAAAGGAACTGATGTGTACACAAAACAGAGGCATCTCTTGTGTTATAGCAATTAAATTTTAAGCAGTTCACCAGAGAAGGGATGGTTGTTGTGTATGTGGAGTTTGGGGTGGGGAATGATGGCTAATGTAATCTACCCCTGGGATTGTGGAATTAGGGTGGGGGAATGATGGGTATGGACTTACACCCCAGCGACCACTTCTGTGTCACTGCTCGACAGTGGCACAGAAAAATAACATACCCAACTGTAGTCATGCTTGATTGTGTATTCTTTACCATTCCTAACTATGTAATACTTTGTAGACACCGGTCACCACAGATGGCTACCATGGTGTGCTAAAAGACATCAGATATGTGTATGCCTGGCTACAGGGTAGTCACACACACAAACACGCACACACTTGCCAGTATTGTGCATATACGTCTTGCCTATGTAAAGGTAACTAGTACATCGGTATGCAGTTGGGGAATGTGCCACAGAACACATACAATTACACTTACTGATTCCACGTCTGAGCTTGGTGACATCACAGGACCGATTACTTGCAGTGCGTAGGGGGGAAGAGATAAGTATAGCGGTTAACAAGGATAAAGGCCAGTGCAAAAGGCGGTATCTCTTTGGAATGCAGCAAAACCCACTGTCATGACAGGATGCAGACACAAATACACACACACAACCACTTGCTGACACACACACTCAGGCATTTGCTGAGATACACACACAAACAAGCACACTCAGCCATTTGCTTTCACACACACAAACACACGCACAGAGTTGCCAGTGGTGGGATCAGAACTCTTTCCTATCTACAGATCACTATTACAGTACTAAGCAGTTACGAGACGCGCCACAGAGATTACACATTTCAAGGCAGTCAGAATGCCCTTCTAAGATTGATGACAACAACAGGGAGACTGACAGTCATGAAGTACACAGCTGTAAACCTGTGTGTTTAAAGTAGGTGTCCATTACAACCTGTATGCATAAACAAGACACATCATCTGCAGGTAGGCCTGAGAGTTATAGTTGTAGCACAACAGGAACCTGAATGGGAGTATGGCCATCTGTGGAATGGACAAGTACTATCACTATACAGGGTTACAGTGGGCATGCTCATACACTTACTAGCACAGGGCCGTTTGGGATGCACTTTGACTACAACTGCACAAGGTTGTAGTGGGCATGCTCATATACTTAGTAACAAAGGGCTTGTTGGATGCACTGACTCAAATTACACAAGGTGGCAGTGGGTACGCTCATACATTTAGTAGCACAGGGCTGCTTGGGATGCACTCTGATTCTAACCACAGAAGGCCACAGTGTGCATGCTCATACACTTACATATACAGAACACATTGTAATGGACTCCTATTGTAAACACAAAGGTTTACAGCTATGTACATCTTACCTGTCAGTATATATGCACATCATACTGGTTTACTACCTGATACCTGTATGTGGCCCATAAATGATATATCTGTGTCTGTGCTGTGTGATACACATGCATACATGTACATGAAGTACTGACATATATATAAGTATACACATTCATGCATGTGTGGACGTGACAGACAATAGGTTACCTGGGACACACAGGTGGATGCTACCTACAGCATGTGTCACACACCTTGCTGCCCTGAAAGGCATACATTGATAGCAGGTTGTGGACTGTGGCATTATACGTGAAACAGTGGCATGTGCAAGCATAATGTGTGAGCCACATTGTGCAATGGTACTGAGGTGCAGGTGTCAAGATAACCTCTCCCGGCTGTGATAGTTGTTGTCATTATTAGCAGGACTGCTACCCTAAGTATATCTCACATTGGCCATATACACAATTTCAGCTGCGGTCCATCACTTTACATGAGGCATTTGCTACCAAGCACATTACTGCCACTTGCAGTGATGTCATGGTATGAGTGGCAACTGTTAGACCAAAACAATGAGCCGATGTCCTGCTGTTATTATGAGGTTCTGTCATTCCGGGCTGTCATGACTGAACGACAAGCCTTCAACACAGAGCACATGCATCCATGTCTCACGTGTGCATGGATAATACCTAGGTCACATTTACCCATATAGCCGCATTCCAAGGCAAATGTCCTACACCCAGAAGTAACACCCTGACACCTACAAGACAATTGGATTGGATGCTTATACTAACCAGTGCTAGATGTGTGGCTTTAGTAATCAATTTGCTCAATGTAGAACCTACAATGGGGAATACTGACATCTGTGCAGTGAGGAACACCTGGCTGAAGGCTCTGTAGTGCACAATTGCATTACCATCATATAACTCAGATCCCGGCATGTGGGCCATAATAGTGGCATGGACCATTCCAGGTGGTGGTGTCCACATATTCATAAAGGCTACTCACATGTAAAGACTACTACTCCGACATAACTCATCACAGATGAGTCAGGTACAGGTGACAGTGGCAAATGCTGCATTCTAGGTTGTATCCTCATATACATCCACCACCTTGTCCCCAGACTACCAACACACATCCATATGTGGTATGACATAGTATGAAAGACCACCAGATAACCCTCAATTGGTGGACTGTACCTAGGCCTACATCAACTGTGCAAAGAACCCATGTACAGACACAGCTGCATAATGTGTTATGCAATGCAATAATACCATTTTTTGTAACCAGCTCAGTTGTACACATACCAGGGTCCCTCGGATGTTGTCAGCATTAACACGGTTGACTGTTGCTGTACACCAGTAAACAACACCCTCATGGTTGGATATGACCTAACTGTACCTGCCCTGGATATGTACATCCCACACTCATACAACATAAATGACATTACCATAGCTTTCGTTATCCTTTCTACATACCGGTGGCTACAGTCATTACACACATGCACATGGCACATAGCATGCTAACAGTACATAAGGTTTGATATCTATGTTAACAGAGGTAATATTCCCACTCTACTGGTCACCTATGACACCTATCATATCATATAACACCCCATGTGGCATGTATATCATTAGACATGTCCACCTAATGCAATATCTACAAACATACCCAAATAACAGGATCATAGGACCTATACAAGGCCTGTATTGACAGACTCAGGGAAATCCAGCTCTTCTCTGTATGTTCCTGAGTAGTCACAGGTGATATGTTTATGACATGTACAGCCATGTATGGCCACAGCTCCTACATATACCCCATGTCAACAATTGCAAGCCATGCTTGCTGTGTGCTCTCTGGACATTAGCCTTAGTACCACAATAGCCAGTACATGCTGGGGTGAGATGTTTACAAGCCACAGACCTCACAAATGCTTGAATGAGTGTATTGCCTAGCTCTAACAGAGCACGTTGCTGGCACTCTTCCAGTAAACATGAGGTGTGTGTGGCAAATATGATATGCTCACTGATGATTATTACAGTGCCCTGGCTTCACCATGGTACTGTCAAGTAACAGTTTGTAGGAGCATGACATGGAATAATGCTGTGTGTGTCTCGCTGATATGTGCTGTTGTCATATATGTACACTTGGCTACTCTGTGAAGGTGGTGGTGTCCTACCAGTACATGAATACAACATCCATTATGGTGTAATGCTCGGCTATGTTTCACACATGGCATGAGGAAGGTGTGGAATGTATCCTCTTGACCTGCTAGTGCACTTACTGATGTCTATGTATTGATGTTTGTGTAGATTCCATGTGTGTGCAGTGTCTGATGTCTGAAGGTGACTGTTGTCTTAGTACGTCATGCTGTTACAATACAGCCTCAACATTGCCAACTGTATACGTTTATATGCTCTAAGTACAGTAAGCCATACATGAGGTATGGACAGATTTTGGACATGACTACTAAGTGGTGGGGTTTCTTTGCAGATGAATGATTACTGAAGACAGCTCACTGGTGTGTTACAACCATTCCTACAATAACCTGTGTAACTGCTAAGGTCAGGTTTTGTTAATTGAAGTGGAAGACAGACAATGCAGAATGCAGTAAGGGTGACACTGAAGGCAAACCTCATGACACCTGCCACAGTAATACCTCCCCTGTGCATATATTGTGCATATATCAGCACAGTTGGCAAAGGAAAGAGTCAGTAAGCATTGTAGCGAATGCAATAGTGCTGTACTTCTGTAATATCTATCATGAGATAGGCAGGTGTTTGATTCACAGTACTGGCATGTGTGGGTGTGTGTGTGTGTCCATATATGTCAAGTATGGTTGGGAATACATCCCACATGTTTTCACTCTCCTGAACCCTGTTGTTGACACCAGTACAGAGTGAAGTGTAGAAAGAAAGGCATAGGCAGGTGGTTGAACCTCACACATGTAAAGTGTCTGTATGTGTGTGACATAGGTGTATACCTTTATGAATGCCACAGTGTGTGTGTGTGTGTGTGTGTGTGTGTGTGTGTGTGTGTGTGTGTGTGTGTGTGTGTGTGTGTGTGTGTGTGTATGGTTGTCCGGTCCCTGGAGTAAGGCTGTGTTTTACCATAGTGAAATGTTAATGCCCCCTCCCCCCATCCACTCAATGCAATCTAGCATCCCTGTTGATATCATCAATCGTAGATGGGCATTCTAACCGCCTGTTAACATGTACACCCTGGGGTGTGACCTGTTGTTACATAGCCTACTGATGGACCCCCTCCTCCCCACATACACTCACTGCACTGTAGTATCCCTGTCAGTGTCCTCGATCTTAGGCCATTCTGACTACCTGTACACGTGTAATTTCTGTGGCGCATCATGTAATTGCGTAGTACTATAATGATGATATGCACATAGGCAGGGGTTCTCATCCGAACACTGTCAACTATGTGTGGGTGTCAGAGTGTGTGTTACTGTGTCTGTGAATCCCTGAGTGTGTGGGTGTGTCTGTATTTGCATGCTGTCATGGCAGTGGGTATTACTGGTTCCCAATGGAAAGCTACTATTTCCACTGGCCTTTACCCTTGTCATCTGCATACCACTCTTTTACCTCCTCCCTGCTCCAGGTAACTATACCTGTGATGTCACCCACTATGGATGTGATGGCTCTGAACACAGTAGCTTACTACATAGCTATCATGCTCTTGGATCATTAGAACAGTAAACATAATTGAAACATGGGAGAATATAACTGTGATGTGGAAGCTACAAAGTGCATGCAGGTATTGTCATACTGACCTGTGGGTATTCAACATGTACATATGGGACACTAACCGCAAACACCAACATCCCCTGGCATATGCAACTACACCTGAAAGAGGAAAGCAGAACATCAAGATAAACATGCTGTTAGTGTTGTTACACATGATACATACTGTCAAATGTACAAAATGCATTCTAAAACTGTAATACATGGTATGTCTGCTGCCTGTCAACACTATTCAACAATATTAATCTACAATTGTCTACTTAGTATGTTCACCCTGTGCATCAGACCATATGAACATGTCCCTGCACTGATGGTGTGGATGACAGGGATGCGGCACAGGCATCATCATATGCACAGGGTGATAATGTTTGCCAGAGGCCTAGGCTGTGCCATTGGATGATGTCATGTGTGTGTGTTAGGGCCTGTGATATCATTGGATGTGTGTGGATGTTATGCATGTGTGTTGAGGTGCCCTACATTTGTTTCTGGGACTGCTTGCAGGGCCCCGCTTGTTGTTGTTTCGAGGGGGTGTGAGCCACATTGTGCAATGGTACTGAGGTGCAGGTGTCAAGATAACCTCTCCCGGCTGTGATAGTTGTTGTCATTATTAGCAGGACTGCTACCCTAAGTATATCTCACATTGGCCATATACACAATTTCAGCTGCGGTCCATCACTTTACATGAGGCATTTGCTACCAAGCACATTACTGCCACTTGCAGTGATGTCATGGTATGAGTGGCAACTGTTAGACCAAAACAATGAGCCGATGTCCTGCTGTTATTATGAGGTTCTGTCATTCCGGCTGTCATGACTGAACGACAAGCCTTCAACACAGAGCACATGCATCCATGTCTCACGTGTGCATGGATAATACCTAGGTCACATTTACCCATATAGCCGCATTCCAATGCAAATGTCCTAAACCCATAAGTAGCACCTGACACCTACAAGACAATTGCATTGGATGCTTATGCTAACCAGTGCTAGCTTTACTCAATGTAGAATCTACAATGGGGAATACTGACATCTGTGCAGTGAGGAACACCTGGCTGAAGGCTCTGTAGTGCACAATTGCATTACCATCATATAACTCAGATCCCGGCATGTGGGCCATAATAGTGGCATGGACCATTCCAGGTGGTGGTGTCCACATATTCATAAAGGCTACTCACATGTAAAGACTACTACTCCGACATAACTCATCACAGATGAGTCAGGTACAGGTGACAGTGGCAAATGCTGCATTCTAGGTTGTATCCTCATATACATCCACCACCTTGTCCCCAGACTACCAACACACATCCATATGTGGTATGACATAGTATGAAAGACCACCAGATAACCCTCAATTGGTGGACTGTACCTAGGCCTACATCAACTGTGCAAAGAACCCATGTACAGACACAGCTGCATAATGTGTTATGCAATGCAAAATTACCTGTAGCCAGCTCAGTTGTACACATACCAGGGTCCCTCGGATGTTGTCAGCATTAACACGGTTGACTGTTGCTGTACACCAGTAAACAACACCCTCATGGTTGGATATGACCTAACTGTACCTGCCCTGGATATGTACATCCCACACTCATACAACATAAATGACATTACCATAGCTTTCGTTATCCTTTCTACATACAGGTGGCTACAGTCATTACACACATGCACATGGCAGATAGCATGCTAACAGTACATAAGGTTTGATATCTATGTTAACAGAGGTAATATTCCCACTCTACTGGTCACCTATGACACCTATCATATCATATAACACCCCATGTGGCATGTATATCATTAGACATGTCCACCTAATGCAATATCTACAAACATACCCAAATAACAGGATCATAGGACCTATACAAGGCCTGTATTGACAGACTCAGGAAATCCAGCTCTTCTCTGTATGTTCCTGAGTAGTCACAGGTGATATGTTTATGACATGTACAGCCATGTATGGCCACAGCTCCTACATATACCCCATGTCAACAATTGCAAGCCATGCTTGCTGTGTGCTCTCTGGACATTAGCCTTAGTACCACAATAGCCAGTACATGCTGGGGTGAGATGTTTACAAGCCACAGACCTCACAAATGCTTGAATGAGTGTATTGCCTAGCTCTAACAGAGCACGTTGCTGGCACTCTTCCAGTAAACATGAGGTGTGTGTGGCAAATATGATATGCTCACTGATGATTATTACAGTGCCCTGGCTTCACCATGGTACTGTCAAGTAACAGTTTGTAGGAGCATGACATGGAATAATGCTGTGTGTGTCTCGCTGATATGTGCTGTTGTCATATATGTACACTTGGCTACTCTGTGAAGGTGGTGGTGTCCTACCAGTACATGAATACAACATCCATTATGGTGTAATGCTCGGCTATGTTTCACACATGGCATGAGGAAGGTGTGGAATGTATCCTCTTGACCTGCTAGTGCACTTACTGATGTCTATGTATTGATGTTTGTGTAGATTCCATGTGTGTGCAGTGTCTGATGTCTGAAGGTGACTGTTGTCTTAGTACGTCATGCTGTTACAATACAGCCTCAACATTGCCAACTGTATACGTTTATATGCTCTAAGTACAGTAAGCCATACATGAGGTATGGACAGATTTTGGACATGACTACTAAGTGGTGGGGTTTCTTTGCAGATGAATGATTACTGAAGACAGCTCACTGGTGTGTTACAACCATTCCTACAATAACCTGTGTAACTGCTAAGGTCAGGTTTTGTTAATTGAAGTGGAAGACAGACAATGCAGAATGCAGTAAGGGTGACACTGAAGGCAAACCTCATGACACCTGCCACAGTAATACCTCCCCTGTGCATATATTGTGCATATATCAGCACAGTTGGCAAAGGAAAGAGTCAGTAAGCATTGTAGCGAATGCAATAGTGCTGTACTTCTGTAATATCTATCATGAGATAGGCAGGTGTTTGATTCACAGTACTGGCATGTGTGGGTGTGTGTGTGTCCATATATGTCAAGTATGGTTGGGAATACATCCCACATGTTTTCACTCTCCTGAACCCTGTTGTTGACACCAGTACAGAGTGAAGTGTAGAAAGAAAGGCATAGGCAGGTGGTTGAACCTCACACATGTAAAGTGTCTGTATGTGTGTGACATAGGTGTATACTTTATGAATGCCACAGTGTGTGTGTGTGTGTGTGTGTGTGTGTGTGTGTGTGTGTGTGTGTGTGTGTGTGTGTGTGTGTGTGTATGGCTGTCGGTCCCTGGAGTGAGGCTGTATTTTACCATAGTGAAATGTTAATGCCCCTCCCCCCATCCACTCAATGCAATCTAGCATCCCTGTTGATATCATCAATCGTAGATGGGCATTCTAACCGCCTGTTAACATGTACACCCTGGGGTGTGACCTGTTGTTACATAGCCTACTGATGGACCCCCTCCTCCCCACATACACTCACTGCACTGTAGTATCCCTGTCAGTGTCCTCGATCTTAGGCCATTCTGACTACCTGTACACGTGTAATTTCTGTGGCGCATCATGTAACTGCGTAGTACTATAATGATGATATGCACATAGGCAGGGGTTCTCATCCGAACACTGTCAACTATGTGTGGGTGTCAGAGTGTGTGTTACTGTGTCTGTGAATCCCTGAGTGTGTGGGTGTGTCTGTATTTGCATGCTGTCATGGCAGTGGGTATTACTGGTTCCCAATGGAAAGCTACTATTTCCACTGGCCTTTACCCTTGTCATCTGCATACCACTCTTTTACCTCCTCCCTGCTCCAGGTAACTATACCTGTGATGTCACCCACTATGGATGTGATGGCTCTGAACACAGTAGCTTACTACATAGCTATCATGCTCTTGGATCATTAGAACAGTAAACATAATTGAAACATGGGAGAATATAACTGTGATGTGGAAGCTACAAAGTGCATGCAGGTATTGTCATACTGACCTGTGGGTATTCAACATGTACATATGGGACACTAACTGCAAACACCAACATCCCCTGGCATATGCAACTACACCTGAAAGAGGAAAGCAGAACATCAAGATAAACATGCTGTTAGTGTTGTTACACATGATACATACTGTCAAATGTACAAAATGCATTCTAAAACTGTAATACATGGTATGTCTGCTGCCTGTCAACACTATTCAACAATATTAATCTACAATTGTCTACTTAGTATGTTCACCCTGTGCATCAGACCATATGAACATGTCCCTGCACTGATGGTGTGGATGACAGGGATGCGGCACAGGCATCATCATATGCACAGGGTGATAATGTTTGCCAGAGGCCTAGGCTGTGCCATTGGATGATGTCATGTGTGTGTGTTAGGGCCTGTGATATCATTGGATGTGTGTGGATGTTATGCATGTGTGTTGAGGTGCCCTACATTTGTTTCTGGTGTGTGTATGTATGCATGCACACAGGTCTGGCATGTGGCTGGCCTACACAGGTGTATTTTTGACAGCTGCAGACTGTACAAGGCAGGTTTCACAGTTTATGGTGTTCGGCCACGTGACCTGTGCCTGCCAGGGGTTGCACGGGCACTACCAGGCAGAGGTCCAGATTGGGTACTGTCTGATGACACATGTCCACTGGAATCATGTCCCTTTTGGGACCATCCAGGACCATGTGAACGTGACCTGCTGTGTCCTGGTGTGGACTGCACAGCACCAGCTGTACTGCTGCTGCTACTGCCACTATGGAAGTGGGTATGTGTAGTAGCATGCTCACGTAGACCTTCAACAGGTGATGTAGTTGACCTACGTCCACGTGCCTGACACCACACTTCCACCAGATGTTCCAGCACAGACATTCCATGCTTGAGGATTGACATGCCACAGTCAATGACTCCCACCATGTCACCCAATCATCTATCCAAAACATTTGCAAGATGATGGTGAGCATTTGCAAGTGCCTGGATGTTGTCAGTTAATGAATGGACAGCAGCCCTCTGAAGCCTCAGACCTTCTCTGTTGCGCCATTCAGCACGTGCCTGTGCCTTCATTACAGCCCAAAACATGCGTCTGGTGACTCCAGCTGATGTGCTTTGTCTTGCAGGGGCATGTTGGCCAGTGGTCCTCCTACAAGCAGCGCTGGGCACACGCCTGTGTGGGACATTACCAGTCAGTTGACTGGGATCATGGTGTGCAGGCACATCTTCCATAGTCTCCACACTTCCCTGTTCCATGCTACCACCCGCCAACTGTCCTTCCTCTATGGCCAGTGGTGATGGGGTATGTGTAGGCAGGGGAACTGTGTGCGAGGATGAGGGGGAAGACAGTTGGAATGGCAACCAATGGCACAGATTCAGCCCCTGACAGCCCTGCCTGTGCCTCAATCATACTATCATCATCACTGCTAGAGTCTGTAGGGACACTAACATCAGGTGGACCACAGGAGGGCAACGCACCTACATCAACACCTGTGAGGGGAAGACAAGAACTATACATTACAAGTTATACCAGACACACACACACAGACACACAGACACACACAGACACCCACGCTACATGCAGGTGATATGGCAGATGGCATTCAGCTTAGACAATTATAGTTTCAGCTTAGACAATTATAGTGGTAGTTATCATACATCCCTGAGTTGCACACAACAGCATGCATGTGTTATAGCAGATGGCATGAACCTTACACAATTATAGTGGTGTTTAGCATACATACCTGTATTGCACCATTTTTGTTAGTAGCCTATGCCCCATACCTGCAACACAATGCATGCATTTTGCACCATTGCACTGCACTGCCATGGTGTGTGGAACATACACCACATGTTAACAGACCATCGCTGACCTTTGTACATCTGCCACTGATGCTTTGAGTTGGCCACCGCCCCTATGTGTGAGGACATGAGCAGTAGGGTATGTCGACTGCATACTATATTTGCCTGAGCCCTAAGCACCCCTATCTCCCCCAAAGCAGTGCATGTCTGTTCAACATTATTCCTATCCTGAGCTGAGTCTAGACATTGTGCATGTGGCTGTACACACATGTTTGACATGGCTGTCCCTACTTTGCAATGGTGCCACAGACCAGCACAGGTTTACAGTAGACTGGCCTGCTGTGTGGCGTATGACCTTGCCAATCACATGTAGTATGACATGTCTTCTGCTGACGTGTTGAATGACATGCATACATGAGTAACACAATGGTGTCCTTTCCAATCTACAGTACGGTAATGGTGCCCCAATGCAGAGATGTGTTATACTAACATGGGCCTTCAGCTGATGCAATGTTGTCTGTCCACCCTACAAATATGCAGTGACGTACTGCACATTGAGCTGATGTGCATAGCCATTGCAGGGCATCATGTGGCTTCACAATTGTTACACAGTGTGAGCTACTGACACAGTTCATAGCCATGACTATGTTCACATACAATACATATCTAATGTGGAATGTGACCCACGTCACTGAGGTGTACACACACAAAACCCTAATGTGGAATGTGTGACACAGGTCACAGAAGGGCATACGGATGTCACCTTTGCACATCTGCAACCATATTACTGATGCCTGGCAACTATGCCGAAACATGGCTAACTTAGCAGTACTCTATGTCCCACATGCCATCTGTGTACCTCACACACACAGGAGGAGCAGGCATGACAGTGATGTCTAACACCAGCAAGGTGAATGTACTGTATCTGTGGCCTGATGTGGTTGTATGTGTATGTTGTGCAACACATGTATGTATTTGGATACTGTATAGGTGAATGCTTTCATGTCGTGACACACTCAAGTTGTTCAAGACATGTTATGTGGTGGTTTCTTGTTATGCCTAGACAAGCTGTGCACAGGCCTGTATGATGTTTAGTGTTTCAAATCTGCAATATCACCATTACACAAAGGCCATAGTTGTATTGTGTCGAGCCAATGTACAACAGGGTGTGCACACATGTACATCACTTCTACTGTGTGTGTTGCTTCATGTCTCTGGCCATCCTCCATGGCCATGTGTACACATGTTCTGTCCAATGGTTGTGATGGCCATCTTATTTCACATGTCAGTGTTATCCCATATGACATACACCCATAGATGTCATATACTCCACTGAGGACAGGGTTATGCAGACAAAGGGTGGTATGTATGGGATGTGAGACATGTTTTGCAGGATAGTTGACCAGTGTTGCAGTCAGCCTACTACATGTCATGGACATGTCAGATAGCACATGACATTGTGTGACATTCATAGCAAGGGTATAATCCAAAGAGTGTATCCTGTGGGCCGGTCCTACTCCAGCTCCACCACATTTAGAGTGTGTGCACACATATGCTCTCTGTACAATAATGTTCATATTCCCAACATGTGTAATGCTGATATGTAGTACTTGTCCCTACAGTGAAACACATCTCCACCATTGTACTCACTGTTGTCCACACATCTGGCAATAACAGTTTGGAAGGTTTAGTGTAGGTGTTTCATATAGTCTTCAATTGTTTCACATGGGTAAACACTGTGATGCATTGCAGGTCTGACCAGTGTCTATTAACAGGACCACCATACATTATGTGTACGTGTGTTATGGCAGATAGCATGCAATTAATATGTTCCGTGCATTATCAAGCCTGGTAAATAATAACAATCTCACCTGACACAGGCTGCTGTCACTGCAAAATGCCAGAGGTACCTAAACAGGAGTGTCACAGCAGTAAGATCATTATCCACACCTGTGTGATAGCTACAGGGTGCAGTGTCCATATTAGCACATAAGCCAGTACAATACACTATACTATGGGGTATGCACATCTGTGCATACATAGAGTAGCAGATTATAGTATGTGGCATGTGTGCATACATGCCTTGCATATGATGTTAAATTATATATTGTACAGTAACACATGCAACTATGTGAAATATAGTTGTGTTATATGTGCAGTAGTGACTTACCAGGCAACTCCAGGCTCGGTGGTTGAGAGACACCCACCTCCACAATACCAGCTAAAGCTTGTGGATGGAAGTTTGCAGGTTGGCCAGTAGCTCCTTGGTACGTGTGAGTGGGGGCTGGGTGAGTGGCTCCCCACCTGCTGCACCTTGTTCCCTGGCGACTGCATTAGCACACTGTTTTGCCCATCTTATGAGGTCAGTGCAGTGTCAGTGCACCTGCTGATTGGTGCGATTGTGACTGCCAACATTATTTACCCTCCTACAGAGTTCCTCCCACAGGGCATCCCACTGCTGTGCATCCTGTGGCACATGGCTGAAGAGTGTTGTATGGTTGTAGAGGAGATATGGGATGAGGACCTTATCCTCCAAGCTGCTGTACACCGCTGCCTGCTACGTAGCATACCTGGAAGACATAATGATGGAGACAGGTCACAGTAACTCACAGAGAAGTACAGAAGTACAGCTGAACATACATGTGTATCACATTTATTAAGATTACAAATACGTCTTTGCAAATCTTCATGACACTAACACCACTGACATGTATAAGTCACACATATTTTAAATTTACTGGTGATGTGATGTTATCACCATATGTGTGTGTGTCATGTGATGACATTGCTCATACACCATTTGGATGTTGTCTTGATGTGGGCATGTCTGTTTGCCTGTACTGGTGTCTTTACCTATCAGCACATGACTGGATGTGTTCACATTAATGAAATCGACCTTAATGTTGTGTATATGTTACATATATAGTCATACATAGCCGTTAGGGACATGACCTGTGACCCTGCAGACTTGCTAGCATGTATGTGTTTTGCCATATACATCTACATGGCACTACACAGCTGTGTAGCATCCTGCCATGTATTGCCTGTGTTGCACATGTGTAACACATGGGACAATAGCTTGCCTGATGGTATTTGCAGGGTTGGATATCAACTATAGCATGTGTGGTCATAGTGATCTAGTAGGCTATATGCCCTGGGCCATTTATGAGCCTAGGCAGACAGGTTACCTAGCTGTAGGCAACAGACAGGTAAGTTTCAGTGGCCATTTCAAGCAGTGCCACAGAACTGATCCACAGGGTTGCTGATATATTTAGCATCGCGGTCATCACACCATGTCACAAAGAGGGGTGATGTGCAGCTACACTGGACAGGAATGCATAGTATGGCAAACGTATGTTAAGTGTATGGGACAGAGATCTGTCAGGCATGTTGTGATCCTTGTACTAGAAAGGTGGATGTCCATGAAGTATGTGTTTATTTGGGATCAAGATGTGTTAAGTGTAGCATGCCCAACACCTCTGGGTTGGACATGGCTTTATTCAGAGTAGGCTGCATGCTACATAGTGCAGCTAGGGATTGGGAAGGGCAGTGTAGGCCATCTACACATAGGCAATAACCCTTAAAGGAAATATGTGATCTATTATGGGTCACATGGGTGTTGAGTATGGCTGAGCAATTATCTCTATATTCCTGGATGGCACCCTGTCATGATTAGGCATGTCACATATGACTACCTGTCTGGTGTGGTGAAGTAACTATCAAAGGAAAGAGTACTGTCCAGCTGCATACTATACACACAGTTGCCATTATGTTGACCACTGCCTAGGTGGTAGTTCATGGGTACAGGGTTTGTAACATAGGGATGACAATGCAATACTTAGCTGTCAGATTGTGGCCATACATCACACACCACAAATCTGACACACTAAGGCCCTTCTGTATGTTGAACGCAGCACACATTGAGTCAACTTTTGCTCTAGTTCATAGTCATTTGCAAACATCAGTAGGCTGATGCCTTCTGTGTTAGTCTGTGTGGTATAGATAACAAAGAGGGGAGTACCGTGAATGACCCTGTATTACTGTGGCTGGCACTGGTTTGATGTGCATGTATTAGTCATACACATTCTGTAGTGTTGGTTCTGCCAGCAGTCCAGTTGCCAACCACTCCTGTGACATAGGAATATACACCTAGTTTACTGAGTGTAGCTGGAACACAGTATGGGTGATGGTGTCCTACGACCATGGAAGGTCATGATATGCAGTGGGAATCAACCCTACTGTCATCTACATCTCTACTGAGTACATCAAATACGTTGATCATGGTTCATGGCCTTACAGACCAGACTCAGCAAGGTAGTTGTGCACTATTTCCCATTATCAATGGTGTCTCCCCCTTTGTGGGGTGTAATAACTGTTGCTGTGCACCATTCAGTGTGTACACAGCCTGACATGGAGCTATGATTGAACATGATGTGTATGTGGATAGCTGATTGTTCTTACATTTGTGTAGGATACACCCTGGGATGCTGACAGGTCCCATGAAAGCTGTATGTATGGCTTTAGAGAGTGCAGCTTGTACCTGCATAGTCGTTATTACAAGGGCCCTGTAGTGTACATGGATATATTTCTAAGTGTACCTGTTGGGGGATGGGAGGTGGGAATGGGTTTATGTTCTCCAAGACCCTATCTGGATGAACGGGTGCTATTTCTGTAGGTGCAGTACTTCCCATGCCATAGTGCTGTGCAGCACGGCAGGTCTGTTGCCATTACGATTAATGCCACAGCTATAGAATGCTCTGTGCTTGGCCTCATAATATGTGGCTGATTAGTTTCACAGTAGCTTTGTGTGGTTTTATATGGTGTATCTGCATCTTACTGAGGCTGACCAGGGATCACCTACACTCATGTGTGTTCACTCTTGCAACAGTTACTACCTTCTGTGGTACAGTTTAAAGCATAGTACCACCAGTCTGCCTTCTTGTTTATGTTGGGTTGAATCCTGGTTCTGTTTCAATGGCACAATCACTACACATATGTGACTGCTTAAGGTTCATTTGTGTAGGATTCAGCATTTGCACATGCATTGTCCATTTGCATGGGTGCCATGACATTCACCACTCTACTCTTAGGAAACATAACATTGGCATTGGAGACTGACTATGTGTAGCATACTGTTAGCCCTGCTTGTGTGACTACTGTGATCCAGGTCATTGGGGTCGATGGAATCCAACATGCATTGAGTACAGGTGTTGGTACATGAGGAGTCTTCCCAGTTCATAATGGAATAGTTGAAAGTAGCCATTATTATGGTTCTGTCTCAGACCTAATCTTCCTCATCACAGCATATTATGACAGTTGGGAAATCCGTGGCCTGGTGGGTGATCTGTCACAAGCTGCAATTTGAATTCCACTTTGCATTAAAGGTAGTTGCTCAGCATAATACATCTGATGTTATGCAAGTGCAACTAGTGTGGGGTGTACATATCCTTCAGGAATATGGACAAACCTGCGCCCGTGTGTTCCAATAAAGGATAATGGGCAAGAGGTGAGGTATGTGTTATAACATGGTCATGCAGGTGTGCTCTCAGAGCATTGACAAATGTCTCAGCCACTGCACAGATATGTTCTCCATGTTAGGGTTTAGACATATGTGTATCCATATAGTGTTTCTGACATGTATCATTGTGTAGCAAGACCAGCAGTTTATTGCTTGGCTGTCCCTGTAACAGCAGTGGACATTCACTTGAACTGTGCATGATGAAGGCACTATAGGGGAAGCATGAGCCCTAGGCAGTATCCAGATTCCCAGGGGTGACAGGTGCAGGCCCTGTCTGGCAAAGCATCATGGTCTGTCAACCATGTTATCCCAGGCAGACAGATACTGGATACCCTTTGACTTGCACCACTACACTAGCCAATTGTGAATACATCTTTGTCCCTGTACTGCAGTATCATTCTGGCCAATGGCAGAATGCTACCCAGGCCTTGGGACATACCTACATGGGCTACAAGACCTAACAGTTCCTACATGTGTTTCCATTCAGTCCAGGCTACTGCATCACAGGTCCTGCACAACAACATGGAATATGCCAGAGCCATGTGCATAGTTCAAAAGGTGGTCTGAGTGTATGGGTATGTGGCTAATCATGGCAGACAGGCAGCTGACAGTATGTATGCTCTCGTGATAGGTTGGTATGTAACATAGTGCTAGAGTTTGCATTCACAAATGAGTACTGTTGGCATGTTTCCAGCCACGTGTTCTGAGGTGTGGCACAATTAGGCAAACTATGTTACATAGTTTATGTATTTCGAGGTCTGTCTCTTCCAGCATGGGGGTCACTTGTTTGGCCAGATACTTAGAAGTGTCTGTGAATGTGTGTGATATCTGGTAGTGTGTGTGGGTGTCCTTAATGTGTTCTGGTAAGGGTATGTGTTGGTTGTGTTGATGAGATGCATGTGTTAACCTACACCTCATGACTGTCCAGTCCAGTCATGGCTGTAGACTGGGCTGTCTTCCAGCTTACCCTGTAGCTGCATCCCAAACAATGTGTGGGGTGTGGTGTTAGTGGGTTTGGCAGTGTACATGATATAGAGATTACATTCCCCCAGGATGGCCACATGCACAAAGCTGACATTAGTAAACACCAGTAGCTGACTAGTGGACATGCCTGTATGTGCATTCAGTACTACAAGTACCAAGTACTGTGTTTAGTTCACGTATTGCTTATGAAGATGTTTTAGACAGTGATGCTCACATGTAAATATTTGTGTTATGGACGTGACAACACTGGCTATTATGGAAACATTGTAGCTACTGTTAGCAGCTATCCTCCTCTGAGGAGCACATCACATCCTGTTAGTTGATTACAGATGATGCAAGTGTCTACAGGTCTGTTTCCTTCTCTGGGTATATACTCACATATCCACCAGGACCATGAGCTCTGTTGGGCACAGACACCCACTCTCAAAACAGAGTCATGTATCAATAGACTCTGATGCCACTATCAACATGATCAGTATATAATCAGAGAGTGTGAGCCATCACCTATGAAGCAGCTATTACACATGGGCAGCTGTCTCCTACATCTTACACTCCTACTGCAGATGTTACACTGGAGTTAAAGATGATATGCAACCTGTTTCATTACCAGTGCTGTGCACTACCTTACATACAGTATGTGCAAGCGGCTGTTAGGTTGGCAATGAGAGGTTGGGCTACACAAACCTAGTAGTTCAACCAGTGTGTCTCTCCTCTCAATATCCACTCTATGTAGGTGTGCACATAGCCATTTGGTCCAGCCCTGTAACAAGGGTCACTACATATTTGCATAACATGTACACATGCACAGCTGTTATTGCTTGCAAACGATACTAGAGAGGTCCAGCCCTGTAACAAGGGTCACTACACATTTGCATAACATGTACACTTACATGTGTTATGTGCATGGATAGTTATGTGGCTCTTCCAATTATCTTGCTATCATGCTGCTAAACTGTCAGATGAATACAAATGAAATGTATCCTGTTATTGAGTATTGTAATTGCCAATAGACATAACTACTGTTTGCATAACATAACAGAACTGCTATGTAGAATAGAATACAGATCTGCCTAATATACTGCACATTACACAGTTATTGGCACAATATCCCACAATGCACACCATATTTGCATGGTAAGCCACCTTTAGCATGTTCATTTTACTTTATACAACCATACATATGTTGACTGTTATAATATATCGACATATACTATCCCGTGTTATAGCACATACTTGTTGGACCAATCCTGACACTGACAGTGGCTGGAAGCAAATTGGTGGTTTCCAAGCCCATATCATCCCTTGTGGTGTATGCAGAGTTTGCCTTGTGACCTACAGCAGTACACACATAGAATACTGCAAGCATTACTACTGCTCACCAAAACATCACTGCAAGATAGCTATTTCCACTATATGCATTGATTACACTGTAATTCTTACAGAACAGGTACTGCATACACAGACATACTACATGTTATACATACCTTCTTAGTAATTGGAGGTGTTATTGACTAGTATAATACTTGTTTTTGGTTCGTCTTTCAGTGTTTTGTACTGTCCTATAGGTAGATAAAGATGGTTTGAATGTGTGACAAGGCAACCTTTTATAATTACAGATCAGTAACATGTGCTATCCTGATAACCAATTGGTGTTCCTAAGTAGTTAATTACACGCACATCAGCTGCGCTGCTACTGCCTTAGCCAATACCATGGCTACAGTGGAGTATAACTGAGTACCCCACTTGGGCATTGTTCCTTTGCCTTACTTGTGAGGAAGACAGCACGGAAGTGTTGTTTGGAATCTATTGCAACAGCTGTATGGAGACGAAGAGTAATATATTGTGTGTAATGCCTAGAGGATTTGGTCTAAATGTGAGTACTGCTGTTATATTTCTAAACATTGCTACTTGTGCATGGTTTGTCTGTACCTAATACTTCTGCATATGTTTCAGTCTGGCAAGGTTGTTTGACCAGCTCAAGGCTGCACAGCTATGCATATAATGTTATGGGGTTTACAGTGTGCTTACCAGACATATTTAGTTTGGTGTTACTGTGTATCATACTGTGCTGATAATCAGTACTCGGTAACACTTCCATGTGTATGAACCTTTCATCCCTCTGAAACGGGATTAGTTCATACAAACCCTGTTACATAAGTAGCTGCTCAGTTATATAACAGCAACTATTTCACATAGAGCCATGTTAGTGTGTCTGTGTCCAGGTATGTTAAGGTTTCAGCAGATGTTGTACAGTAATTGAATAATTGGTTATGGTATGACAGTATATATTGCTGTAATTTTGGTTCACGTGGTGGATGTTGGTGGGTGTACATAGCACATGCAGGTGTGTAGGAACCCCTTTATACAACGTCTATATGTGTGTGGGTGTTCTTTCCCTATGTGAACACCTATCCTTAGTGGACTAATACTATATGGTAATTGCAGGCTGATTCATTAAGGCACTGTTAAATGCTTCTTGTATAGCATGCAGGTACTGTTAGTCCTTGAGTCCTTTTCTCAATACATCGGAATGTAATAAAAGATTTGCAAAATGAAAGCTGTCTGTGTATTTCTGTCATGGATATTTGCAGTCATTGCAGTTGTGTTGGTGACTGTGTCCATAGAACATATTTGTAATAGTGTATTGGCATATACTCTTCATATGTTATGCTCATATATTGTTTTGGGGCGGAATGTGTGATTGCTATGGTCCATGTTATACTCAGATATGAACACTTGGATGTTGTCTAAAGACATGTATGTATGTGTTTATATATACACATATATATATATATATATATATATATATATATATATGTGTGTGTGTGTATATATATATATATATATATATAAATATATATATATATATATATATATATATATATATGTGTGTGTGTATATGTCTATCGATATATATATTATTGCATACATTTATCTGTACCTCCATAGATTCGTAGATGTATTTAACCTATCTATATATCTACATATATGTAGACCTGTATATATCGACATGTCTCTATGTATCTCTCTCTCTCTCTCTCTCTCTATTATATATATATATATATATATATATATATATATATATATATATATATATATGAGCATACACCTTTAATTGGGTACATGGCGGGTTGCCCTATTTCAACACATTCCTCCTTTTGTGTTTTAACCTGTCTGCGTACACAACTGGGATAGGTACATCCCAGGTAGCTTAGTGTTAGGTTACTCTGAGGATGGAGTACATGCTTGCAGGTTCTACTTCTGGAAGGTGTTATTATTTTACCTCTCAGAGTAGGCACTGGTAGGGAAAGTGTGAATAATGCACATTTATGTGGTTGTAAGCAGGTTTGCCCGTGGTCTGCACGACGTTAAGCAAAGGTTAAACCTGTGAAGTGCTTTTCCGTTTACCGTGTTTCAGCACTGCTTACAATCACGCAAACCCATGGAAACCCGCTTACAACTGCTTAAGAGTGCTTTAATCCACCTGCATCCAACAGCCCTTATTCTGGCCCTCAAAATAACCTAACAGTCCTTGAACCCAGGACCATGAACACCGCAGTCACTGACTTTACCACTAAGGCATCTGAGATATGTACACATGTTATGGTGTTTAGAATATTCATGTTAGTACAGGCATTCCTCACTACTGAAAACAAATGTGACATTCAGTTGGTGTACATATGTCTGATACATGTTAATGTTCATATGTTTGTGAAATTAGTTGTTGCAATGTGACATGACAGGGTGTATTATGAATGAGAAAGGTTCTTGTTTTGTGTCCTTTTTATATTGTCCCCATACTCCATGTATACCCCTCCAGTTCACTTATTGAACATCCAACCCAGGCCCTCCTTGATGCATGATTTCATTACCCATCATTCTTCCCCCACCCCAATCTTCACATACACAACAACCACCCATTCTATGGTGAACTAGGTTAATATTAATTGTTATAATACCAGGGCTGCATGTGTTTTGTGTACACTCCAATTCCTTTGGAGTGCTTCTGTGTCACGAAGTGTGTTCACAGATGTTTATATATATGGCTATTGATGGAACTGTATAATTTATATATATATATATATATATATATATATATATATATATATATATATATATGTATATATATATATATATATATATATATATATATATATATATATATATATATATATATATATGTGTGTGTGTGTGTATGTGCAGATATCACTGACATGCATATATATATTTCGTATTAATTGTAACAGTAATACATATGTAGACTGGAATGTGTTGGTTCACAAACTACATTACATTGCAATGTACTGTACATATGTACACAAAGTGACTGCCCCATTTGTGATCATTACAGTGAAATGCATATGGTACAAGGTGTAGTCTCAAGACAGTGAAACATGTATACACCTCTCGGATGGCTTAGTGGTAAGTCCTATGACTATAGTGAGCATGGTCCAGGGTTCAACACTCAAGTATGCTTTACAAATGTTTTTTACTCCAGAATAAGGCTCATTTAAGCAGTTGTAAGCATGTTTAAAAGTGTTTGTGTGACATTATAGCAGCAGTTAAACACAGTTAAACAAACTTTGTAAAGTATAACCTGTGCCGCAAACACAGCCTCATCTGCTAACTACTCAGGATATATACATGTCAGTGAAATAACATCTCACTATGTGCTGACATAACATTACATTCCCTGTTGACTGTACTCTCCAGCACACATGGGTTTATATGGGTGTTTTGAATGTTTATTATACAGACGATTACTACCTATATATGCAAGCTGTGATTAAGGTATACTTTTGAACATGATAAACATCCCTGCCTTTATCGGGATTGGAACCTCGAATGCACAGATACATTGCAGATGCTGTAACCATTACACTGTTGAAATTAACATTGCTTCCGCCTGTTTCCTATTTAGATGATTTCTATGTGTAAGCTTGCTTAAGCTAAAGGGCGGAGGTCCCCAAACTCACTGAGCTTCATGTACTCTTGAAATTACAACATATAACAAATGTACTGTGAGACAATACATTACATTCCTAACTACATTAGGCATAGCCCCTCACTGACACACTTCAAGGGAAACCTTGTTGTGTGAATGGGTAACAGAATATACACCCCTGGGATCATGTGTCCCAGAACCATACAGCCAGGGGTGGGAAGCCTGTCAGTTTGATAGCTGGGGAATTGAATGGTGTTGAAATGTCACATTAACATGACCTCTTTAGATCACTAAGTGCTCTATCACCTCCACAACCCCAGTCTTTAACAGCTTCCAGCAACTCTGCTTGGAATTGCTTGCGTTGGCTATGCTTGACAGAGGCTCAGTTACCTTCATCAGTGGTGCGGGAAAGTCAACACACTGTAGCTATATGCTTCTAATTGCCCTTGGGCAGATAGGTAGTAGGCTGTCTGTGAACCTCTGAAGTGCAGGCCATCACAGCCATAATATGTGAATAAACAGACCTTCAGATCACAATATACAGTGAGAAATCACCATGTAGTCAGGAAACAGTTAAGTACAGCAAGAACATACAGAACACTGATACTTAGTCACCCAAAACCTATCTTGGAAGCTAAAAGACTTGTATAAGTTTAAGGCTTTCTATTGCTTACCAGTAGGTTACCTGCAGGAGAGATGAAAAACAAGCACAGATGGAGAACATGCATACAATACCATACCAGCCTATGTGTCAGCCTTAGGCTTTGGAATACTGGCTAAGGCTATTGGCCCCCATGGTGCATTATTTAGAGAGCCATAAAGGTGAATACCAGCTCTGTAAATGGCACAATAGCAGATTCAATGAGGGTTATGCTACTCAACACCAGGGGTTGTGATCACAACATGCATGCACTCACAGCACTCCTCAGGATTGACAACATCAACATCTGTGCAGTAACTGAGATTTATCTTAAGGCTCCTGAGAGCACACCAGCACTACCAGACTACAACCCATACCACACATTTCAGCCACAGAACATGGACTGACACAGACATGGAAGGGCTGAATCCATATTCATCAGGGATACCTACACCCACGTAAGATTAATGGGGTAGCATGATACTTCTGAGATCAGCCACACAAATTTGCACTGTGCGGTGAAATATAGCACAAAAGACGCTGATCCTACTGATATCGACAACATCCTCGTAGATACATTCAGTGCATACTTCACCCCCTAAAGAGCCCACAACACTACCCGAAAGGTATAGTATCCCACACATCAGAGACATACAGGTGGAAATGGCCCTCTCTAACAGCAGAACACAGCATCAATGGAGGCAGATGTTGTCCCAGACTGCATCTTGCAAACTGTACAAGACAACCTGACCCCCCCACCTAATTAAGCTTTCCAACCTCAGCCTCTCCACAGGCTACATGCCCATACAATGGCATGTGGCAATGGTTATTCCACTCCATCATGGTGGAATCACAACTGACCTTGGTAACTACCACCCCATAAGCCTGACTAGCCCAGTCTGCAATGATATGGTTTGCATCCTCATGGCACTCATTAACAAAAACATTGGTAACCTCCAAACACATGACCCAACCCAGGTCAGCTTGGTTGAGTGCAGTTCATGCCTACTGAACCTGTTTGACGTCTTACATACAGTCACCAAGACATTACATGATGGGGAGGTGGTTCACACATACTACCTGGACCTCGCCAAGGCTTTTGACACCATGCCCCACTCAGGTATTATTGATAAACACACCAGCTTGTACATACCCCATAACTTCACAGGTTGGGTTGCCAACGGCTTACACACAGAACCCATATGGAACGACTAGCAGTCTCCAGGTCCAACTCTTGACCAGTCATGACTGGTGTCCCACAGGACTTAGTCCTGGGAGCCTTACTGTTTGGCATATACATCTCAGAGGTACAGGCAAACACAGGTGAACTGGCAGACCCTGTTTGGCAATGACTGCGAACTGGGAGGCATGATTATAGTCCAGCTGACACAGACATCCCTCAAGGGGCCTCACAGAGAACATCACAGGGGTGTCAGCGTCATGGCCTCCAGTCAAGTGCCACTAACTGCATGGTCATTCCATTGTGGATTGGCACCCACATATTAACACATAAGAGGCAGCCCACTTTAATATGAATGAAGTAATGGGGTATCTGGGGACTAAGGTAGACAGTGATCTCCTTTGACAATCATATCTCCACAGTAATTAGGACATCCTTCTATGTAGGCCATCTGATTACTAAAAGATTCCCATCTAGACATACTGGGGTTATAGTGCCCCCTTTACTCATCACTCATCAGTCCAATCATAGGGCATGATAACCCGTGTGGGATGTACCTCAGAAGACACTTACAACAGCTGGGAGGTCTACGAGTGTACCTCGCCAAAAGGAATACTGGCCTCCAACATGGCCTATGCAGCCAGATTGAATAAACTCCTGCTTTACTCAGTGGCATCTCTTTTACCCAGAGATTATCTCCGCTGGCCAACACAGCCATGTCGAACTCAGGCTTGATGGATATGCTCCACCTATGAGAATCCATGTCACAGTGAGCCACACACTGTAGTGTGCTGAACCTTGCCACAACAATAACTGGAAGATGCTGGAGGGACAGAATCCTGTCACAGACACTCCCATACTTTGGAACAACATCCCTTACTACATTATACAGAGTCCATCACTTACACTCTGCAAGAGATGCCTTGAAGAGTGGATGGGAACAGTAGATGCACCCCAGGATCCCACCATTGGCTCTGCTCCACAGAGGGATAGTTAATGAATCAATGGTGTGGCAAAAGTTGACACATTTGGGCTGGGCCTATGAATGGCCTCTGGCAGTACCTACCTATGAATCTATACATACAGTATATGCATATGCTGATAGCTTCATTTACTGTTCAGGTGTTGACTTACCTTGTGCCAATGGCAGTTGTGTTTGCAATAGTTAAGGGCTGCCTATGTTGGATGCACACAGTACACTGCCTATACATGACAATTTACAGGTAGTCTTGTGTGTGCCATCCATTTTTACTGTGTGGGCAGGTGGAGAAAGGTGTCAGTCCCCAGGTGCCTACACTGTCAGTGTGTGTGCTATATGTTCCCTCTTTGCCAAGGCATGGGCATACTAGGCACGCCTCTGTCTGCCTACTGGGCCTGGCTCAGGGTGTTCATGGTCTGAGTACCTTTGTGCCTGTGGGGCCCTTGGCAATGGTGGTGGGCTGTGAGGGCCTTCACCATTCTGTCCCCTGCTGCAGCTGTTTCCACAGGACCATATTGTGTAGCATGGCACACACTATGAAGATGTGGGCATGTGCCTGGAGAGTACTGCAAGGCTCCACCAAATATGTCCAAGCAACGGAACCATGATTTCAGCATCCCAAACACATGCTCTGTGATGATTCTGGTTTGTGCCTGTGCCTCATTATGGCATTCCTGCATGGGTGTGTGTGCATTTCTGATGGGAGTCATCATCCACGGTTTCAGTGCATAGCCAGCATCCCCCATTAGGTGGCCATTTGGGATGTCCCCCCTGGCAAATAACTGATACAGCTGTGAGGCATGCCAGATGTGTGAGTCATGATAGCTTCAGGGCTGCCAGCACACACATCTATGATAATGCCCTGAGCATTGCACATGACCTGGCAGTTGATGGAGGGGTATCCCTTGATTTATGTAGCGCCTACCCTGCTCACTGGGTGGTGACTTGATATTATATACATGCAGTCTGTTGCACCCAGTACCTCCAGGTATTCTGCCACCACGTGAAAGAGATGCATATTGCTGGCCAACTCCTCCTGCGTTAGGGAAGTATGTGCTCATTGGCATGTGGTAATATGGCATCCAGGAACTGGTGTAGTACCCTGGATGCTGATGCCTGTGAGATCCCCATGATATCCCAGTTGGTCTTTGAAAGATACCTGTAGCTAGTATTCTCAGGCCACACATACCTTTGTATCCACTGGGATGGGTTCCCTCTGTTTGTTCTGGCTCTGAGGTGTGGCCACATGGCTCCACAAGCTGCTGTAGGGTGTCCCTGTCCACCCTGTAATGCTCTATCTCCAGATCATGTAGCCCCTGGTAGGTTACTCTGGGTCTGAACACTCTCCTCCTCCTCTGGTGCCTGAGGGTCGCTTGCATCATCCCCACCACCTTCAGTCTCCCAACACATGCTGATGGATCAAAGCTAGCAGCCCCTAACATGTACATACCAAAGTTCCCGTCTGTATACACCACTGGTGCAGAGTGTATGGGAATACACAAATGTGTGTGAGGTGCTTTCACACTTTATACTATTGTGCTATGAATGCTGCTGATATCAGTGGGTGTGTATGAGCTATTCCAACTACAGTGTGCCTTAATTATGGTTTTGAAATGAGTACCGCAAGTGTGGGGCCTTTACTGTGGAGATCTACTTGCCTGCCATCACTTTTAAACCTGGATCCCTCCCATTATCGGCATGCATCCACCTGCCATCTTTCTTGTTTTGTACTTTCCCTACCCAGCCATGGCAAAATGTGCCTAGTAGCTGATATACTGCAAATCGGCTTTGTTCTGCATTGACACTTTTACTGTTTTCTGCAGTACAGCCCGCCCCTTTCCTGTTCTGCAGGTAGCTGCTTGCAGCCTTGTTAGCTGTTGTCAATGGCCCACTGCCGGCGCTCCTAGGTGTTAATTAGTTATTTGTACTCCATTTCACTGCTGCAGCATTTCCTTATTTCTTTCCTATATCCTTCCTGTTTCAGCTACAGTGCACCGCGCAAAACCCATTTACCAGGTTCGCGCATTTTATCTATCTCTGTTCACATGCATACTCGGTTACCTTGTGTACTCTCAGCTAAGCATTGCGTATGGCCAATTCGACTACCTCTATCCGCAGCCGCCAAGCTAGGGGAAACCGTTTAGCAATGCTCCAATGTGCTTACAGCAATGGTGACACACCCCTCTCTTGATGTCATCTTTATCTCAAGGGCACACCTTGGTGTTATAATGCTACACTGTGAGGTGCATCCTTATACCAGTGGGGAATCTGCAGTTCACTATTACTCCTCTCTCATTTGCATGGCATTGCATACTAATTCCTAACTACTGCATAACACTGTCACTGCCTCTTAGCAACCCTTGCACCATGGTATGGTGTACCATGCCCGCCATTGACTATTATGGGAAATTGTGATATGTGTTTCATTGTGGTTTTATTGTATATTTTTATATATTCCTTATGATCCCCTTAGCACCATGCCCTGCGGCTTCCATCGTCGCGATAGTGAGACTATATATATTAAATGTTAATTTTATATTTTGTACATTTTTTATGTCAATGGTTATGTATTTAGCCACTGGCATATATTAACAACATAATACATGTGTTTGGTCAATGGCTGTCATGGCTCTCAGCTTTATGTTTGCAAAATGTAAACCGTTTTCTAAGGTTTACATTTCTGCATGCTTACATATATGCCTGCACCACTTCCTGAATCACTACATACCTTCATTTGCATGCTATTTGCAGCCTTGTTAACTGCTGCACATGGGGTGGATTAGCACAGGGCTGGAGGAAGTTGTGCATCGTATGAGTGGTGAGGAAGTAGTGCATGTGGAAACAGCTCATACCTGAATAGCCCGGCAGCCATATTTGGTGTTAGAATGCCACGCTACTGCACCTGGTGCAAGCTAATGAACCCAGGGATTATGCGCCAATATCCATCCACAGACCAAATGTCCTGACTTAAGAAGAGCTGGACCAATAAAGTCAAGGGAGAATTTATAATACCCATCCATTGTCCACTTCTATTTGCATGAAGATGTTTTGCACTGCTTAATTTTGCGGTGGGTATATTCAGAGTTGGGGAGGCACTGTGTAATTGCTATATCTCTTCATCCTGTTCTATTTATCTGCTGGTGAAGGTTTAGGTCCCTTTGTTCTGGTATTTACAGGTTTATTCAATGGTGTGGAGATACAAAAGATGCTGGATTACTGGATTTCTAATGGCCTCAGAAGGTGCAAGGCATAGATCTTCCTCAACGAAGTTTGTAAAAGGCTACTGCATAACAGAACATTACTTCCACTTTTCCTGGTAGCTTAGAGTTTTTTAGGTTAGTGATCTTAGTTTAGAAACCCCTGGGATCTTTCAGTTGTTTGGTATGTTTAGTGAGATACATCCCAAAGAGGGCAGTGTATTCTAATAGCTGGCCTAAACAAATGCTGAATATAATGGAACAATGTCTTCTCTTTGGATCCGGAAGATATCTCCTTGGCAATCAGCTGCTCTTGGTTAAAGCTGACTTTCTGACTACTGTTGTTATGTAATGATCAAAGGACAGGAATTACCAACCAATGTACTAGGGTGCTTTAACAGCATTCTCATTTTGAGTGGGGTATTGTCTATGCCATATACAGGTGAGTATGATGGTTTTTATCCAAATGCAACCAGGTGCTTACAAGCACAATTTCTTGTTATTGGGGTTGTGTCAGATGGTAACATGAGAATGACTCCCAGTTTACAGTCATCTGTAGATGTGGTTAGCTAGAGGTCTTGGTTTGTGGTCTGGAGGTCAGAAGAAGTAAAATGGTAAACAAAAAGTGTTTTGAGCAGAGAGCTTTGCAGAACACTATTGTTTACCTTATACTCCTTGATAGGGCACCTGATATACACATAGTATGTTTTCTGTCCCTTAACCAATTTGTTATACATCTTGTCACATAAGTGATCTATTTGTAATGGATTTAATTCACTAACTATGTTAGCATGGGGTTTAATGTTCAAGGTCTTGGCCAGGTCCACCTATGCCATGTTGTCAGCCTGTCGGCTGTTAATAGTTTACATTATTATTTTTTCAAAGTTAACCAGGTTCATTAACAAAGTCAAGGCCAGCTGCAGGTCTAACCTGATGAGATTTGTAATGTTGTAGTTCATCAGGTTAGTTATAATGTGCCCGTGGTTTTGCATATGAGACTCCTTCAGGCTGATAGACCTATAATTCCCAGGCTCAGTGCAGTGGGGCTAAACCTTATAGAGTGGTATCACCAATGTTGTGCGCACCAGATGTCGGGATAAAGCCAGTGGTTAAACTCCAGATTAAAATAGTTTAAGCAGTGGGTTGCTTGTTACTGTTTTATTGCAAAACAACTGGGTATATTATCAGGTCAAAACAAAATAAAAATATCAAAAATGCCACCAATTAAGCCGATATAACAGTCCAAGCTTTAAGTGAACACTAAATGCTTTCACCCAGTGACATCCTGGGCTTCCCTCAGAGTGTATTATTACTTCCATCAGTCCAGCCCATTTAAATACTAACAAATCACATGATTTTCTCACAATTCAACATGAAAGAATTAAAAAAATCACATGCAAAAAATCCTTTACCAGTCTTAAAATATTAAAAATATGGAAATAAAACACAAAAATAAAACAATTGGAGAGCTGCTAGTAGTATATATTAAACAATACCTGTTAAAATATATAAAATAGAAAACCTTTTATGCAATTCATAGTTGCAGTGACCTTTAATTTCAAGCCACTAGTTACAGTGCAACTGTCATTAATGCCCTGGCTTAGTAGTAGCTGTCATTTCCAACTCTAGTCTCTCAGCATTAATTTTACATCACCTTCTCTCTGAGAAGGAATGACACAGTCAATAACAAAAATGTAAATTTCCTAAAGTTTTTTCACAACCTAAACTGTGCATATATAAGGCATTTTGGTCTTCTTGTTTTATGTCCCTTATATGTTCGGCTACTCTTTCTTTTTAACTTTCTTTGCAGTCTTACCTATAAAGAAAGCCCGAAAATGAGGTGCATGTTGCATGTAAACAACTAAGTTGGTGTTACAATTACAATGCCTGGGCATGAAATACTTCGACCATATCCCTTCTACCACTATATATGGTACTTCATTTATGTGCTACATACTCTACACATTGCGTTTTTGTCGTCTTAGAGATGATAGTTTTGACTCTTTGTAACTGTAGTCTTTTCAAAGAGACCCTTTTACGCTGCGTTCGTCTACTGTAAGAAATGAATTTTAGGATACACGCAACATTTTGTTTCCCCAAGCTCTCGTCAAAAGGCAATTCCCAGTATCTGTTTCAGCATTTTTCTAAAATTCTCTGTCTCATGGTTATATGGAGTAATTAACTTTCTTTTCCATTTTCCACATTTATATAATTTAGGGCTGTCCCATTCAGGGATCAAGAGAATAGGAACAAATTTCTCTGTTCTCTTTTCAAGACTTCATTTCTAACTTTGACTAAAATTCTAGTCAGGTATCCTTTCTTGAACATCCCTAATAGTTTGTGCATTTCTTGATTTAGAAATAACTCCGACACTCCATTAATCTTGAGGATCCTGACCATTTGCCCCTATATTCACACTTTAAGCTTCTGGTGTGGAGGGTCACAACTGGTGTAATTAAAGCAGGACATTTGAATAAGTTTCTTTCCTATATATAGTGGACTCTATTTTTGAACTTTCATTATTCTCCTGGCACAAACACATGTGTCAAAAATCAATTGTCTCTACATTTGTTTTCCAAGTGAATCTGCAGAAATGCAGTGGTGTTGCTCAAATGTTATTCAACAAACTTGACCATTTCTTCCTTGGTACCCTTTCAAAGCAATAGTATATCATCCAAGGTGCCTATACCACACAATTCATCCTCTCCCCATAAGTAATGGATGGAAGAAACATAGCTTCCTCCCATTCAGACAAGAACAAGATTACGTGTATACAGGGCAAGCACACCTAAGATCCCATTGCCACCCCCAGTGGTCTGAGTAAAAATATTCCCCTCAAAACATACAGGTAATTATTTTTCCGAACCACTTCCATCAACTCCATCAAGAAATTTATTTTCACATTCATGTATGCCTTCAATAATCAGTAAGAAGCATCACCAAATAACTCACTCTCTTTAACTATGAAATGACCTAAAATAAGTTAATGACATCAATTGTAACAAAACACGAAAGTCTCGTTTATCCACAAGTTCCTCAGAACCTCTTAGACAATGCCAAGAGTCCCTAAGAATCTGTTTGTAAATCTTATAGGGGCTTTCATAATGCAACCCCATGTATGCTGCTATAGGCTCTGTCTTTTGAATTTTGCTGCTACTATAGGATGCAATGGGGTTTAACTTTGTGGATTTTGGTATACCAAAAAATAACAGGAATTAGTGGTGTCTCTTTAATGGTCAGAAATGCATATCTTTTTCTTCTATAACTATTTGTAATCAATAGGTCATAAGAAACCAATCAATTTTTTTGTATATGCCCTCTATTGATCTCAGTGTTTGTGCTACCATAGGATATTTTGGTCATTCAAAAGTCTAGCATTTTCCTGCATAGTCCACTGGTTCATTATAACTAACCCTCCCTCACCTTCATCAGGTTTCATGAATTTAAAATTTGTCAGCTCATTTAGATTGTTTAAAAACTCTTTCATTTTCTGATATATTGTCTTCTTTTTGTCACCTGAGTTTTCAACATATTACATATTTCTTTTCTCACATATCTTAATACTGGTCTATTGATGAATTTACAGGCGGGCTTGAAATGTTCTCCTTTTAATCAAATCATTTCTAACTATATTGCCATTATTTCTGGCAGAAAACATGGGCCAAACTTAATTGCCCAGTATATAATTTAAGGTTAATAATCATCTTTGCTATGTCCATTTTAAAATCTGAACAAATGTAAAGCCTTTTCTTAATAAACTCATGTGGGTACATACATCTTAAAACTAGAAAGTTATAAACAGAAAACTGTCAACAGTAGTCACAGACAACACATTTTCCTCTACAGAAAGTGCCAATTTCAAAAAATATTTATTACTGATGTGTCTCTCCCATATTTGCACAGCCCTAAACTGTTGGGGTGGGTACCTCAGTTTTTGGTTTGGTTCTGGTAACCTTGCTGCCCCTGTTTCCTGTTCTGCAACCTCCTGAGATCTCTTCAAAGGTGGTGCCTCCTCTAAAAAATTATTTTCCTCTAAGTGCCATTTGTTCTCCTATTAACATTCTCATGATTGTTAACTTGTTTTGTTACTTTGCACAGTATCACTAAAATCATTTGAAAAATCTGTTACAAACAGTGTAAACAGTCTTGTTCATAATCATTAGTGCTCTTAAAATTTCCTTTGTTTCTCCTTCAGGCCAGTTTTAACTAGCTTGACTGCCTCAAAAAATTTGTTGTACTTTAACTCCTCATTACAGTCAAGTAAAGGTCATTTGTAATACTGTCATTTAGTCCTGTGTTGCTCTCTATGTCAACCAACTTAGTTCATTTTCTCTAATTAAAATTCTCATTATATCCATCTCTGTTTGGTCAAACAACTCCAGCAGTTCATGGTGTGCATTAGAGTCTTTTACAGTTCCATTTGAAATTTCCATACCCCAAGCCCTTGGGAACATGTTGTGGCTCAAGAGATCTTTTCAGAAATAAATTGTCTGTTTGCACATTCTTTAGCTTCCTGGTTAACTTCTCAAAGCTTCAACTGGTTCTGGAATGTACCAATCCCTTCCAGTCTTGCATGAGCCAAAAAGACATCTCCAAGCATACAGCTACTGATCTAAAATCCGACACCATTGAATGAGCTTCTCGCTTAATCTAACATTCACTGCTGGATTACCTCTATTATTTGTTTCTAAACTATCCTCAGACATTTGGGAATTGTTACAAGGAGCTTTGTAATGTAAAAAAGTTCCATTTGGCTCGATGTTAGGAGGGTTCTGCCCACTGGCTACAAAGCAACGGAACTTGAATTTGCTTGCTTCATGTATAGTTACCAGCCAACTCAGCTCTCCCATAAATTCTCCATAGCCAGACTAAAAGTGACAGCAGAGGATAAACACAACTAAACAAGTAAAAACACTCAGAGAGCAATAACATAAATACATATAAAACAAAAATAACAAAAACGCCACCGCCAGCTGATAAAACAGTCCAAGCTTTAATTAAACACTCAAGCGCTTTACCCAACGACATCCTGGGCTTCCCTTGTAGAGTGTATTACTTCCATCAGTCATTAATTCTTCCATGGAAGTGGCTCTGAAAAATAATTACCTGTATTTTTAGGGGAATATTTTCACAGATCACTGTGGTGACAATAGGATCTAGTTGTGCCTCTGTATATTAACGTAATCTTGTTCTGTCTAAATGGGAGGAAAGGTATGTTTTTCCATCCACATTTATGGAGAAAGTGATGGTGTGGTATAGGCACTTTGATGATATACCATTGCCTTGGGAAAAAGCACGGAAGGAAGAAATGGTCAGGTTTGTTTAACATCCGAGCAACACCACTGCATTTGAGATTCACATGGGAAAACAAATGTAGCACACCTGATTTTTGACATTTGTTTGTACAAGAATAATGAAAGTTCAAAAATAGAGTCCAGTATATATAGAAAAGAAACGATTCAAATGCCCTGCCTTACACCAGTTGTTACCCCTCCACACCACCAGAAGTGAAGTGTGATTATATAAAATGGCCTCAAGATTAATTAAGAGGCAAAGTTATTTTCAGTCAAGAAATGTAATAAATTAATAGGATGTTCAAAGAAAGGGGATACCCAACTAAAAATTTTAGTCAAAAGCAGGAATTAAATCTTGAAAAAGAGAACAGAAATTTGTTCTTATTCTCTGACCCTGAAAGGGACATCCCTAAATGATAAAATGTAGTGGGAATGAAAGAAAGTTAATACTCCATATAACCATGAGACAGAATTTGAGAGAGATGCTGATCAGATGCTGGACTTGTTTTTGATGAAAGCTTGAAACAAATTAAAGGATCCCCAAAATAACTTACTGTAGGGGGCGTAACCTAAAAGGGGTTTTGAAAAAGAATCAAACTATCATTCTGAGATGACAAAATGTAACGTAGAGTATGTAAGTATTACAAATGAAGGACCATATGTGGTAGAAGAGAAATAAGTATTTACACCTTGGCATTGTAATTGTAACACCAACTTAGTTGTTTACATTGGTAACATGCACTCATGTTCGGCTTTCATGGTGGCAAGACTACAAGAAAGTTAAAGGAAAGAGAAAAATGAAACATATAAGGGACATAAAAAACAAGAAGACTGAAATGCCTTATATATGCACAGTTTAGCTGCAAAAACTTTAGGAAATTTACTTTGCCATTGACTATATCATTTTATTGACCATGTAATTTCTTTCCTCAGAGAGGAGGCATGTAAAAAATTAGCTAATTAGAGTTGAATGGCAGCTTAGGACTAATGCTACTACTAAGCCAGGTGATTAATGATACAGTTGCACGTGACTAGTGTTTGAAACAAAGTCACTGCAACTTTGAATACAATGGTTTCTATTGCATATATTTTAACAGATAGTGTTTAATATATACTACTAGCAGCCTCCATTGTTTATTTTGTGTTTTATTTCCACATTTTAACATTTTAAGACTGCAAAGAATTTTGCATGTGATATTTAATTTTCATGCTTAATTAGAAATCATGTGTTTTGTTAGTATTTAAAATGGGCTGACTGATGGAAGCAATATTCCGAGGAAGCCCAGGATGTCATTGGGTGAAAGTGCTTATCGTTTCCAATTAAAGCTTGGACTGTTATGGTCAGCCAAAAGGAAGTTTTTGTTATTTTTTTTATTTTATATGCATTTACACACCTCTGGATTGTTTTTTACTTGTTTTAGTTATATTATCAGTCATGACATTTTTATCTTGAGATTCATGTTTGACATGACCCTTGTTGATATTTGGGAGGTATTCAGAGATCAGGGATAAGTAGTCTTTTCTTTTGTTGTAAAAAGGGTTTTTTTTTTTAATTGTTTTTTGGGTGAACATTTTAATAATTTTTTTGAAACTATCATCATCACTGCTAGAGTCTGTAGGGACACTAACATCAGGTGGACCACAGGAGGGCAACGCACCTACATCAACACCTGTGAGGGGAAGACAAGAACTATACATTACAAGTTATACCAGACACACACACACAGACACACAGACACACACAGACACCCACGCTACATGCAGGTGATATGGCAGATGGCATTCAGCTTAGACAATTATAGTTTCAGCTTAGACAATTATAGTGGTAGTTATCATACATCCCTGAGTTGCACACAACAGCATGCATGTGTTATAGCAGATGGCATGAACCTTACACAATTATAGTGGTGTTTAGCATACATACCTGTATTGCACCATTTTTGTTAGTAGCCTATGCCCCATACCTGCAACACAATGCATGCATTTTGCACCATTGCACTGCACTGCCATGGTGTGTGGAACATACACCACATGTTAACAGACCATCGCTGACCTTTGTACATCTGCCACTGATGCTTTGAGTTGGCCACCGCCCCTATGTGTGAGGACATGAGCAGTAGGGTATGTCGACTGCATACTATATTTGCCTGAGCCCTAAGCACCCCTATCTCCCCCAAAGCAGTGCATGTCTGTTCAACATTATTCCGCCTATCCCTGAGCTGAGTCTAGACATTGTGCATGTGGCTGTACACACATGTTTGACATGGCTGTCCCTACTTTGCAATGGTGCCACAGACCAGCACAGGTTTACAGTAGACTGGCCTGCTGTGTGGCGTATGACCTTGCCAATCACATGTAGTATGACATGTCTTCTGCTGACGTGTTGAATGACATGCATACATGAGTAACACAATGGTGTCCTTTCCAATCTACAGTACGGTAATGGTGCCCCAATGCAGAGATGTGTTATACTAACATGGGCCTTCAGCTGATGCAATGTTGTCTGTCCACCCTACAAATATGCAGTGACGTACTGCACATTGAGCTGATGTGCATAGCCATTGCAGGGCATCATGTGGCTTCACAATTGTTACACAGTGTGAGCTACTGACACAGTTCATAGCCATGACTATGTTCACATACAATACATATCTAATGTGGAATGTGACCCACGTCACTGAGGTGTACACACACAAAACCCTAATGTGGAATGTGTGACACAGGTCACAGAAGGGCATCTGGATGTCACCTTTGCACATCTGCAACCATATTACTGATGCCTGGCAACTATGCCAAACATGGCTAACTTAGCAGTACTCTATGTCCCACATGCCATCTGTGTACCTCACACACACACATGAGGAGCAGGCATGACAGTGATGTCTGACACCAGCAAGGTGAATGTACTGTATCTGTGGCCTGATGTGGTTGTATGTGTATGTTGTGCAACACATGTATGTATTTGGATACTGTATAGGTGAATGCTTTCATGTCGTGACACACTCAAGTTGTTCAAGACATGTTATGTGGTGGTTTCTTGTTATGCCTAGACAAGCTGTGCACAGGCCTGTATGATGTTTAGTGTTTCAAATCTGCAATATCACCATTACACAAAGGCCATAGTTGTATTGTGTCGAGCCAATGTACAACAGGGTGTGCACACATGTACATCACTTCTACTGTGTGTGTTGCTTCATGTCTCTGGCCATCCTCCATGGCCATGTGTACACATGTTCTGTCCAATGGTTGTGATGGCCATCTTATTTCACATGTCAGTGTTATCCCATATGACATACACCCATAGATGTCATATACTCCACTGAGGACAGGGTTATGCAGACAAAGGGTGGTATGTATGGGATGTGAGACATGTTTTGCAGGATAGTTGACCAGTGTTGCAGTCAGCCTACTACATGTCATGGACATGTCAGATAGCACATGACATTGTGTGACATTCATAGCAAGGGTATAATCCACAAGAGTGTATCCTGTGGGCCGGTCCTACTCCAGCTCCACCACATTTAGAGTGTGTGCACACATATGCTCTCTGTACAATAATGTTCATATTCCCAACATGTGTAATGCTGATATGTAGTACTTGTCCCTACAGTGAAACACATCTCCACCATTGTACTCACTGTTGTCCACACATCTGGCAATAACAGTTTGGAAGGTTTAGTGTAGGTGTTTCATATAGTCTTCAATTGTTTCACATGGGTAAACACTGTGATGCATTGCAGGTCTGACCAGTGTCTATTAACAGGACCACCATACATTATGTGTACGTGTGTTATGGCAGATAGCATGCAATTAATATGTTCCGTGCATTATCAAGCCTGGTAAATAATAACAATCTCACCTGACACAGGCTGCTGTCACTGCAAAATGCCAGAGGTACCTAAACAGGAGTGTCACAGCAGTAAGATCATTATCCACACCTGTGTGATAGCTACAGGGTGCAGTGTCCATATTAGCACATAAGCCAGTACAATACACTATACTATGGGGTATGCACATCTGTGCATACATAGAGTAGCAGATTATAGTATGTGGCATGTGTGCATACATGCCTTGCATATGATGTTAAATTATATATTGTACAGTAACACATGCAACTATGTGAAATATAGTTGTGTTATATGTGCAGTAGTGACTTACCAGGCAACTCCAGGCTCGGTGGTTGAGAGACACCCACCTCCACAATACCAGCTAAAGCTTGTGGATGGAAGTTTGCAGGTTGGCCAGTAGCTCCTTGGTACGTGTGAGTGGGGGCTGGGTGAGTGGCTCCCCACCTGCTGCACCTTGTTCCCTGGCGACTGCATTAGCACACTGTTTTGCCCATCTTATGAGGTCAGTGCAGTGTCAGTGCACCTGCTGATTGGTGCGATTGTGACTGCCAACATTATTTACCCTCCTACAGAGTTCCTCCCACAGGGCATCCCACTGCTGTGCATCCTGTGGCACATGGCTGAAGAGTGTTGTATGGTTGTCGAGGAGATATGGGATGAGGACCTCATCCTCCAAGCGGCTGTACACCGGCTGCCTGCTACGTAGCATACCTGGAAGACATAATGATGGAGACAGGTCACAGTAACTCACAGAGAAGTACAGAAGTACAGCTGAACATACATGTGTATCACATTTATTAAGATTACAAATACGTCTTTGCAAATCTTCATGACACTAACACCACTGACATGTATAAGTCACACATATTTTAAATTTACTGGTGATGTGATGTTATCACCATATGTGTGTGTGTCATGTGATTACATTGCTCATACACCATTTGGATGTTGTCTTGATGTGGGCATGTCTGTTTGCCTGTACTGGTGTCTTTACCTATCAGCACATGACTGGATGTGTTCACATTAATGCAATCGACCTTAATGTTGTGTATATGTTACATATATAGTCATACATAGCCGTTAGGGACATGACCTGTGACCCTGCAGACTTGCTAGCATGTATGTGTTTTGCCATATACATCTACATGGCACTACACAGCTGTGTAGCATCCTGCCATGTATTGCCTGTGTTGCACATGTGTAACACATGGGACAATAGCTTGCCTGATGGTATTTGCAGGGTTGGATATCAACTATAGCATGTGTGGTCATAGTGATCTAGTAGGCTATATGCCCTGGGCCATTTATGAGCCTAGGCAGACAGGTTACCTAGCTGTAGGCAACAGACAGGTAAGTTTCAGTGGCCATTTCAAGCAGTGCCACAGAACTGATCCACAGGGTTGCTGATATATTTGGCATGCGGTCATCACACCATGTCACAAAGAGGGGTGATGTGCAGCTACACTGGACAGGAATGCATAGTATGGCAAACGTATGTTAAGTGTATGGGACAGAGATCTGTCAGGCATGTTGTGATCCTTGTACTAGAAAGGTGGATGTCCATGAAGTATGTGTTTATTTGGGATCAAGATGTGTTAAGTGTAGCATGCCCAACACCTCTGGGTTGGACATGGCTTTATTCAGAGTAGGCTGCATGCTACATAGTGCAGCTAGGGATTGGGAAGGGCAGTGTAGGCCATCTACACATAGGCAATAACCCTTAAAGGAAATATGTGATCTATTATGGGTCACATGGGTGTTGAGTATGGCTGAGCAATTATCTCTATATTCCTGGATGGCACCCTGTCATGATTAGGCATGTCACATATGACTACCTGTCTGGTGTGGTGAAGTAACTATCAAAGGAAAGAGTACTGTCCAGCTGCATACTATACACACAGTTGCCATTATGTTGACCACTGCCTAGGTGGTAGTTCATGGGTACAGGGTTTGTAACATAGGGGATGACAATGCAATACTTAGCTGTCAGATTGTGGCCATACATCACACACCACAAATCTGACACACTAAGGCCCTTCTGTATGTTGAACGCAGCACACATTGAGTCAACTTTTGCTCCTAGTTCATAGTCATTTGCAAACATCAGTAGGCTGATGCCTTCTGTGTTAGTCTGTGTGGTATAGATAACAAAGAGGGGGAGTACCGTGAATGACCCCTGTATTACTGTGGCTGGCACTGGTTTGATGTGCATGTATTAGTCATACACATTCTGTAGTGTTGGTTCTGCCAGCAGTCCAGTTGCCAACCACTCCTGTGACATAGGAATATACACCTAGTTTACTGAGTGTAGCTGGAACACAGTATGGGTGATGGTGTCCTACGACCTGGAAAGGTCATGATATGCAGTGGGAATCAACCCTACTGTCATCTACATCTCTACTGAGTACATCAAATACGTTGATCATGGTTCATGGCCTTACAGACCAGACTCAGCAAGGTAGTTGTGCACTATTTCCCATTATCAATGGTGTCTCCCCCTTTGTGGGGTGTAATAACTGTTGCTGTGCACCATTCAGTGTGTACACAGCCTGACATGGAGCTATGATTGAACATGATGTGTATGTGGATAGCTGATTGTTCTTACATTTGTGTAGGATACACCCTGGGATGCTGACAGGTCCCATGAAAGCTGTATGTATGGCTTTAGAGAGTGCAGCTTGTACCTGCATAGTCGTTATTACAAGGGCCCTGTAGTGTACATGGATATATTTCTAAGTGTACCTGTTGGGGGATGGGAGGTGGGAATGGGTTTATGTTCTCCAAGACCCTATCTGGATGAACGGGTGCTATTTCTGTAGGTGCAGTACTTCCCATGCCATAGTGCTGTGCAGCACGGCAGGTCTTGTCGTTGCCATTACGATTAATGCCACAGCTATAGAATGCTCTGTGCTTGGCCTCATAATATGTGGCTGATTAGTTTCACAGTAGCTTTGTGTGGTTTTATATGGTGTATCTGCATCTTACTGAGGCTGACCAGGGATCACCTACACTCATGTGTGTTCACTCTTGCAACAGTTACTACCTTCTGTGGTACAGTTTAAAGCATAGTACCACCAGTCTGCCTTCTTGTTTATGTTGGGTTGAATCCTGGTTCTGTTTCAATGGCACAATCACTACACATATGTGACTGCTTAAGGTTCATTTGTGTAGGATTCAGCATTTGCACATGCATTGTCCATTTGCATGGGTGCCATGACATTCACCACTCTACTCTTAGGAAACATAACATTGGCATTGGAGACTGACTATGTGTAGCATACTGTTAGCCCTGCTTGTGTGACTACTGTGATCCAGGTCATTGGGGTCGATGGAATCCAACATGCATTGAGTACAGGTGTTGGTACATGAGGAGTCTTCCCAGTTCATAATGGAATAGTTGAAAGTAGCCATTATTATGGTTCTGTCTCAGACCTAATCTTCCTCATCACAGCATATTATGACAGTTGGGAAATCCGTGGCCTGGTGGGTGATCTGTCACAAGCTGCAATTTGAATTCCACTTTGGCACAAAGGTAGTTGCTCAGCATAATACATCTGATGTTATGCAAGTGCAACTAGTGTGGGGGTGTACATATCCTTCAGGAATATGGACAAACCTGCGGCCCGTGTGTTCCAATAAAGGATAATGGGCAAGAGGTGAGGTATGTGTTATAACATGGTCATGCAGGTGTGCTCTCCAGAGCATTGACAAATGTCTCAGCCACTGCACAGATATGTTCTCCATGTTAGGGTTTAGACATATGTGTATCCATATAGTGTTTCTGACATGTATCATTGTGTAGCAAGACCAGCAGTTTATTGCTTGGCTGTCCCTGTAACAGCAGTGGACATTCACTTGAACTGTGCATGATGAAGGCACTATAGGGGAAGCATGAGCCCTAGGCAGTATCCAGATTCCCAGGGGTGACAGGTGCAGGCCCTGTCTGGCAAAGCATCATGGTCTGTCAACCATGTTATTCCAGGCAGACAGATACTGGATACCCTTTGACTTGCACCACTACACTAGCCAATTGTGGAATACATTCCTTTTGTCCCTGTACTGCAGTATCATTCTGGCCAATGGCAGAATGCTACCCAGGCCTTGGGACATACCTGCATGGGCTACAAGACCTAACAGTTCCTACATGTGTTTCCATGCAGTCCAGGCTACTGCATCACAGGTCCTGCACAACAACATGGAATATGCCAGAGCCATGTGCATAGTTCAAAAGGTGGTCTGAGTGTATGGGTATGTGGCTAATCATGGCAGATAGGCAGCTAACAGTATGTATGCTCTCGTATAGGTTGGTATGTAACATAGTGCTAGAGTTTGCATTCACAAATGAGTACTGTTGGGCATGTTTCCAGCCACGTGTTCTGAGGTGTGGCACAATTAGGCAAACTATGTTACATAGTTTATGTATTTCGAGGTCTGTCTCTTCCAGCATGGGGGGTCACTTGTTTGGCCAGATACTTAGAAGTGTCTGTGAATGTGTGTGATATCTGGTAGTGTGTGTGGGTGTCCTTAATGTGTTCTGGTAAGGGTATGTGTTGGTTGTGTTGATGAGATGCATGTGTTAACCTACACCTCATGACTGTCCAGTCCAGTCATGGCTGTAGACTGGGCTGTCTTCCAGCTTACCCCTGTAGCTGCATCCCAAACAATGTGTGGGGTGTGGTGTTAGGTGGGTTTGGCAGTGTACATGATATAGAGATTACATTCCCCCAGGATGGCCACATGCACAAAGCTGACATTAGTAAACACCAGTAGCTGACTAGTGGACATGCCTGTATGTGCATTCAGTACTACAAGTACCAAGTACTGTATTTAGTTTACGTATTGCTTATGAAGATGCTTTAGACAGTGATGCTCACATGTAAATATTTGTGTTATGGACGTGACAACACTGGCTATTATGGAAACATTGTAGCTACTGTTAGCAGCTATCCTCCTCTGAGGAGCACATCACATCCTGTTAGTTGATTACAGATGATGCAAGTGTCTACAGGTCTGTTTCCTTCTCTGGGTATATACTCACATATCCACCAGGACCATGAGCTCTGTTGGGCACAGACACCCACTCTCAAAACAGAGTCATGTATCAATAGACTCTGATGCCACTATCAACATGATCAGTATATAATCAGAGAGTGTGAGCCATCACCTATGAAGCGGCTATTACACATGGGCAGCTGTCTCCTACATCTTACACTCCTACTGCAGATGTTACACTGGAGTTAAAGATGATATGCAACCTGTTTCATTACCAGTGCTGTGCACTACCTTACATACAGTATGTGCAAGCGGCTGTTAGGTTGGCAATGAGAGGTTGGGCTACACAAACCTAGTAGTTCAACCAGTGTGTCTCTCCTCTCAATATCCACTCTATGTAGGTGTGCACATAGCCATTTGGTCCAGCCCTGTAACAAGGGTCACTACATATTTGCATAACATGTACACATGCACAGCTGTTATTGCTTGCAAACGATACTAGAGAGGTCCAGCCCTGTAACAAGGGTCACTACACATTTGCATAACATGTACACTTACATGTGTTATGTGCATGGATAGTTATGTGGCTCTTCCAATTATCTTGCTATCATGCTGCTAAACTGTCAGATGAATACAAATGAAATGTATCCTGTTATTGAGTATTGTAATTGCCAATAGACATAACTACTGTTTGCATAACATAACAGAACTGCTATGTAGAATAGAATACAGATCTGCCTAATATACTGCACATTACACAGTTATTGGCACAATATCCCACAATGCACACCATATTTGCATGGTAAGCCCACCTTTAGCATGTTCATTTTACTTATACAACCATACATATGTTGACTGTTATAATATATCGACATATACTATCCCGTGTTATAGCACATACTTGTTGGACCAATCCTGACACTGACAGTGGCTGGAAGCAAATTGGTGGTTTCCAAGCCCATATCATCCCTTGTGGTGTATGCAGAGTTTGCCTTGTGACCTACAGCAGTACACACATAGAATACTGCAAGCATTACTACTGCTCACCAAAACATCACTGCAAGATAGCTATTTCCACTATATGCATTGATTACACTGTAATTCTTACAGAACAGGTACTGCATACACAGACATACTACATGTTATACATACCTTCTTAGTAATTGGAGGTGTTATTGACTAGTATAATACTTGTTTTTGGTTCGTCTTTCAGTGTTTTGTACTGTCCTATAGGTAGATAAAGATGGTTTGAATGTGTGACAAGGCAACCTTTTATAATTACAGATCAGTAACATGTGCTATCCTGATAACCAATTGGTGTTCCTAAGTAGTTAATTACACGCACATCAGCTGCGCTGCTACTGCCTTAGCCAATACCATGGCTACAGTGGAGTATAACTGAGTACCCCACTTGGGCATTGTTCCTTTGCCTTACTTGTGAGGAAGACAGCACGGAAGTGTTGTTTGGAATCTATTGCAACAGCTGTATGGAGACGAAGAGTAATATATTGTGTGTAATGCCTAGAGGATTTGGTCTAAATGTGAGTACTGCTGTTATATTTCTAAACATTGCTACTTGTGCATGGTTTGTCTGTACCTAATACTTCTGCATATGTTTCAGTCTGGCAAGGTTGTTTGACCAGCTCAAGGCTGCACAGCTATGCATATAATGTTATGGGGTTTACAGTGTGCTTACCAGACATATTTAGTTTGGTGTTACTGTGTATCATACTGTGCTGATAATCAGTACTCGGTAACACTTCCATGTGTATGAACCTTTCATCCCTCTGAAACGGGATTAGTTCATACAAACCCTGTTACATAAGTAGCTGCTCAGTTATATAACAGCAACTATTTCACATAGAGCCATGTTAGTGTGTCTGTGTCCAGGTATGTTAAGGTTTCAGCAGATGTTGTACAGTAATTGAATAATTGGTTATGGTATGACAGTATATATTGCTGTAATTTTGGTTGCGTGGTGGATGTTGGTGGGTGTACATAGCACATGCAGGTGTGTAGGAACCCCTTTTATACAACGTCTATATGTGTGTGGGTGTTCTTTCCCTATGTGAACACCTATCCCTTAGTGGACTAATACTATGGTAATTGCAGGCTGATTCATTAAGGCACTGTTAAATGCTTCTTGTATAGCATGCAGGTACTGTTAGTCCTTGAGTCCTTTTCTCAATACATCGGAATGTAATAAAGATTTGCAAAATGAAAGCTGTCTGTGTATTTCTGTCATGGATATTTGCAGTCATTGCAGTTGTGTTGGTGACTGTGTCCATAGAACATATTTGTAATAGTGTATTGGCATATACTCTTCATATGTTATGCTCATATTGTTTTGGGGGGGCGGAATGTGTGATTGCTATGGTCCATGTTATACTCAGATATGAACACTTCGGATGTTGTCTAAAGACATGTATGTATGTGTTTATATATACACATATATATATATATATATATATATATATATATGTGTGTGTGTATATATATATATATATATATATATATATATATATATATATATATATATATATATATGTGTGTGTGTGTGTGTGTGTGTGTATGTATATAGATATATATATTATTGCATACATTTATCTGTACTTCCATAGATGTGTAGATGTTTTTAACCTATCTATATATCTACATATATATGTAGACCTGTATACGACATGTCTCTATGTATCTCTCTCTCTCTCTCTCTCTCTCTATATATATATATATATATATATATATATATATATATATATATATATATATGAGCATACACCTTTAATTGGGTACATGGCGGATTGCCCTATTTCAACACATTCCTCCCTTTTGTGTTTTAACCTGTCTGCATACACAACTGGGATAGGTACATCCCAGGTAGCTTAGTGTTAGGTTACTCTGAGGATGGAGTACATGCTTGCAGGTTCTACTTCTGGAAGGTGTTATTATTTTACCTCTCAGAGTAGGCACTGGTAGGGAAAGTGTGAATAATGCACATTTATGTGGTTGTAAGCAGGTTTGCCCGTGGTCTGCACGACGTTAAGCAAAGGTTAAACCTGTGAAGTGCTTTTCCGTTTACCGTGTTTCAGCACTGCTTACAATCACGCAAACCCATGGAAACCCGCTTACAACTGCTTAAGAGTGCTTTAATCCACCTGCATCCAACAGCCCTTATTCTGGCCCTCAAAATAACCTAACAGTCCTTGAACCCAGGACCATGAACACCGCAGTCACTGACTTTACCACTAAGGCATCTGAGATATGTACACATGTTATGGTGTTTAGAATATTCATGTTAGTACAGGCATTCCTCACTACTGAAAACAAATGTGACATTCAGTTGGTGTACATATGTCTGATACATGTTAATGTTCATATGTTTGTGAAATTAGTTGTTGCAATGTGACATGACAGGGTGTATTATGAATGAGAAAGGTTCTTGTTTTGTGTCCTTTTTATATTGTCCCCATACTCCATGTATACCCCTCCAGTTCACTTATTGAACATCCAACCCAGGCCCTCCTTGATGCATGATTTCATTACCCATCATTCTTCCCCCACCCCAATCTTCACATACACAACAACCACCCATTCTATGGTGAACTAGGTTAATATTAATTGTTATAATACCAGGGCTGCATGTGTTTTGTGTACACTCCAATTCCTTTGGAGTGCTTCTGTGTCACGAAGTGTGTTCACAGATGTTTATATATATGGCTATTGATGGAACTGTATAATTTATATATATATATATATATATATATATATATATATATATATATATATATATATATATATATATATATATATATATATATATATATATATATATATATGTGTGTGTGTGTGTGTGTATGTGCAGACATCACTGACATGCATATATATATTTCGTATTAATTTGTAACAGTAATACATATGTAGACTGGAATGTGTTGGTTCACAAACTACATTACATTGCAATGTACTGTACATATGTACACAAAGTGACTGCCCCATTTGTGATCATTACAGTGAAATGCATATGGTACAAGGTGTAGTCTCAAGACAGTGAAACATGTATACACCTCGGATGGCTTAGTGGTAAGTCCCATGACTATAGTGAGCATGGTCCAGGGTTCAACACCTGCGATGCTTTACAAATGTTTTTTACTCCAGAATAAGGCTCATTTAAGCAGTTGTAAGCATGTTTAAAAGTGTTTGTGTGACATTATAGCAGCAGTTAAACACAGTTAAACAAACTTTGTAAAGTATAACCTGTGCGCGCAAACACAGCCTCATCTGCTAACTACTCAGGATATATACATGTCAGTGAAATAACATCTCACTATGTGCTGACATAACATTACATTCCCTGTTGACTGTACTCTCCAGCACACATGGGTTTATATGGGTGTTTTGAATGTTTATTATACAGACGATTACTACCTATATATGCAAGCTGTGATTAAGGTATACTTTTGAACATGATAAACATCCCTGCCTTTATCGGGATTGGAACCTCGAATGCACAGATACATTGCAGATGCTGTAACCATTACACTGTTGAAATTAACATTGCTTCCGCCTGTTTCCTATTTAGATGATTTCTATGTGTAAGCTAAGCTAACTAAAGGGCGGAGGTCCCCAAACTCACTGAGCTTCATGTACTCTTGAAATTACAACATATAACAAATGTACTGTGAGACAATACATTACATTCCTAACTACATTAGGCATAGCCCCTCACTGACACACTTCAAGGGAAACCTTGTTGTGTGAATGGGTAACAGAATATACACCCCTGGGATCATGTGTCCCAGAACCATACAGCCAGGGGGTGGGGAAGCCTGTCCAGTTTGATAGCTGGGGGAATTGAATGGTGTTGAAATGTCACATTAACATGACCTCTTTAGATCACTAAGTGCCCCTATCACCCTCCACAACCCCAGTCTTTAACAGCTTCCAGCAACTCTGCTTGGAATTGCTTCGTTGGCTATGCTTGACAGAGGCTCAGTTACTTCATCAGTGGTGCGGGGAAAGTCAACACACTGTAGCTATGCTTCTAATTGCCCTTGGGCAGATAGGTAGTAGGCTGTCTGTGAACCTCTGAAGTGCAGGCCATCACAGCCATAATATGTGAATAAACAGACCTTCAGATCACAATATACAGTGAGAAATCACCATGTAGTCAGGAAACAGTTAAGTACAGCAAGAACATACAGAACACTGATACTTAGTCACTCCAAAAGCCTATCTTGGAAGCTAAAAGACTTGTATAAGTTTAAGGCTTTCTATTGCTTACCAGTAGGTTACCTGCAGGAGAGATGAAAAACAAGCACAGATGGAGAACATGCATACAATACCATACCAGCCTATGTGTCAGCCTTAGGCTTTGGAATACTGGCCAAGGCTATTGGCGCCCCCATGGTGCATTATTTAGGAGAGCCATAAAGGTGAATACCAGCTCTGTAAATGGCACAATAGCAGATTCAATGAGGGTTATGCTACTCAACACCAGGGGTTGTGATCACAACATGCATGCACTCACAGCACTCCTCAGGATTGACAACATCAACATCTGTGCAGTAACTGAGATTTATCTTAAGGCTCCTGAGAGCACACCAGCACTACCAGACTACAACCCATACCACACATTTCAGCCACAGAACATGGACTGACACAGACATGGAAGGGCTGAATCCATATTCATCAGGGATACCTACACCGCCAGATTAATGGGGTAGCATGATACTTCTGAGATCAGCCACACAAATTTGCACTGTGCCGGTGAAATATAGCACAAAATACGCTGATCCTACTGATATCGACAACATCCTCGTAGATACATTCAGTGCATACTTCACCCCCTAAAGAGCCCACAACACTACCCGAAAGGTATAGTATCCCACACATCAGAGACATACAGGTGGAAATGGCCCTCTCTAACAGCAGAACACAGCATCAATGGAGGCAGATGTTGTCCCAGACTGCATCTTGCAAACTGTACAAGACAACCTGACCCCCCCACCTAATTAAGCTTTCCAACCTCAGCCTCTCCACAGGCTACATGCCCATACAATGGCATGTGGCAATGGTTATTCCACTCCATCATGGTGGAATCACAACTGACCTTGGTAACTACCACCCCATAAGCCTGACTAGCCCAGTCTGCAATGATATGGTTTGCATCCTCATGGCACTCATTAACAAAAACATTGGTAACCTCCAAACACATGACCCAACCCAGGTCAGCTTGGTTGAGTGCAGTTCATGCCTACTGAACCTGTTTGACGTCTTACATACAGTCACCAAGACATTACATGATGGGGAGGTGGTTCACACATACTACCTGGACCTCGCCAAGGCTTTTGACACCATGCCCCACTCAGGTATTATTGATAAACACACCAGCTTGTACATACCCCCATAACTTCACAGGTTGGGTTGCCAACGGGCTTACACACAGAACCCATATGGTACGACTAGCAGTCTCCAGGTCCAACTCTTGACCAGTCATGACTGGTGTCCCACAGGACTTAGTCCTGGGAGCCTTACTGTTTGGCATATACATCTCAGAGGTACAGGCAAACACAGGTGAACTACGGCAGACCCTGTTTGGCAATGACTGCGAACTGGGAGGCATGATTGATAGTCCAGCTGACACAGACATCCCTCAAGGGGCCTCACAGAGAACATCACAGGGTGTCAACGTCATGGCCTCCAGTCAAGTGCCACTAACTGCATGGTCATTCCATTGTGGAATTGGCACCCACATATTAACACATAAGAGGCAGCCCACTTTAATATGAATGAAGTAATGGGGTATCTGGGGACTAAGGTAGACAGTGATCTCCCCTTTGACAATCATATCTCCACAGTAGTTAGGACATCCTTCTATGTAGGCCATCTGATTACTAAAGGATTCCCATCTAGACATACTGGGGTTATAGTGCCCCTTTACTCATCACTCATCAGTCCCATCATAGGGCATAATAACCCATGTGGGATGTACCTCAGAAGACACTTACAACAGCTGGGAGGTCTACGAATGTACCTCGCCAAAAGGAATACTGGCCTCCAACATATGGCCTATGCAGCCAGATTGAATAAACTCCTGCTTTACTCAGTGGCATCTCATTTACCCAGAGATTATCTCCGCTGGCCAACACAGCCATGTCAAACTCAGGCTTGATGGATATGCTCCACCTATGGGAATCCATGTCACAGTGAGCCACACACTGTAGTGTGCTGAACCTTGCCACAACAATAACTGGAAGATGCTGGAGGGACAGAGTCCTGTCACAGACACTCCCCATACTTTGGAACAACATCCCTTACTACATTATACAGAGTCCATCACTTACACTCTGCAAGAGATGCCTTGAAGAGTGGATGGGGAACAGTAGATGCACCCCAGGGATCCCACCATTGGCTCTGCTCCACAGAGGGATAGTTAATGAATCAATGGTGTGGCAAAAGTTGACACATTTGGGCTGGGCTTATGAATGGCCTCTGGCAGTACCTACCTATGAATCTATACATACAGTATATGCATATGCTGATAGCTTCATTTACTGTTCAGGTGTTGACTTACCTTGTGCCAATGGCAGTTGTGTTTGCAATAGTTAAGGGCTGCCTATGTTGGATGCACACAGTACACTGCCTATACATGATAATTTACAGGTAGTCTTGTGTGTGTGCCATCCATTTTTACTGTGTGGGCAGGTGGAGAAAGGTGTCAGTCCCCAGGTGCCTACACTGTCAGTGTGTGTGCTATATGTTCCCTCTTTGCCAAGGCATGGGCATACTAGGCACGCCTCTGTCTGCCTACTGGGCCTGGCTCAGGGTGTTCATGGTCTGAGTACCTTTGTGCCTGTGGGGCCCTTGGCAATGGTGGTGGGCTGTGAGGGCCTTCACCATTCTGTCCCTGCTGCAGCTGTTTCCACAGGACCATATTGTGTAGCATGGCACACACTATGAAGATGTGGGCACATGTGCCTGGAGAGTACTGCAAGGCTCCACCAAATATGTCCAAGCAACGGAACCATGATTTCAGCATCCCAAACACATGCTCTGTGATGATTCTGGTTTGTGCCTGTGCCTCATTATGGCATTCCTGCATGGGTGTGTGTGCATTTCTGATGGGAGTCATCATCCACGGTTTCAGTGCATAGCCAGCATCCCCCATTAGGTGGCCATTTGGGATGTCCCCCCTGGCAAATAACTGATACAGCTGTGAGGCATGCCAGATGTGTGAGTCATGATAGCTTCCAGGGCTGCCAGCACACACATCTATGATAATGCCCTGAGCATTGCACATGACCTGGCAGTTGATGGAGGGGTATCCCTTGCGATTTATGTAGCGCCTACCCTGCTCACTGGGTGGTGACTTGATGTGTATATACATGCAGTCTATTGCACCCAGTACCTCCAGGTATTCTGCCACACGGTGAAAGAGATGCATATTGCTGGCCAACTCCTCCTGCGTTCGGGGGAAGTATATGTGCTCATTGGCATGTGGTAACATGGCATCCAGGAACTGGTGTAGTACCCTGGATGCTGATGCCTGTGAGATCCCCATGATATCCCCAGTTGGTCTTTGAAAGATACCTGTAGCTAGTATTCTCAGGCTTACACATACCTTTGTATCCACTGGGATGGGTTCCCCTCTGTTTGTTCTGGCTCTGAGGTGTGGCCGACATAGCTCCACAAGTTGCTGTAGGGTGTCCCTGTCCACCCTGTAATGCTCTATCTCCAGATCATGTAGCCCCTGGTAGGTTACTCTGGGTCTGAACACTCTCCTCCTCCTCTGGTGCCTGAGGTGGTCGTTTGCATCATCCCCCACACCACCTTCAGTCTCCAACACATGCTGATGGATCAAAGCTATGGCAGCCCCTAACATGTACATACTAAAAGTTCCCCGTCTGTATACACCACTGGTGCAGAGTGTATGGGAATACACAAATGTGTGTGAGGTGCTTTCACACTTTATACTATTGTGCTATGAATGCTGCTGATATCAGTGGGTGTGTATGAGCTATTCCAACTACAGTGTGCCTTAATTATGGGTTTTGAAATGAGTACTGCAAGTGTGGGGCCTTTACTGTGGAGATCTACTTGCCTGCCATCACTTTTAAACCTGGATCCCCTCCCATTATCGGGCATGCATCCACCTGCCATCTTTCTTGTTTTGTACTTTCCCTACCCAGCCATGGCAAAATGTGCCTAGTAGCTGATATACTGCAAATCGGCTTTGTTCTGCATTGACACTTTACTGTTTTCTCTGCAGTACAGCCCCGCCCCTTTCCTGTTCTGCAGGTAGCTGCTTGCAGCCTTGTTAGCTGTTGTCAATGGCCCACTATAGGCTCCTAGGTGTTAATTAGTTATTTGTACTCCAATTTCACTGCTGCAGCATTTCCTTATTTCTTTCCTATATCCTTCCTGTTTCAGCTACAGTGCGCACCGCGCAAACCCATTTACCAGGTTTACGCGCATTTTTATCTCTGTTCACATGCATACTCGGTTACCTTGTGTACTCTCAGCTAAGCATTGCTATGGCCAATTCGACACACCTCTATCCTGCAGCTTTGCCAAGCTAGGGGAAAACCGGTTTAGCAATGCTCCAATGTGCTTACAGCAATGGTGACACACCCCTCTCTTGATGTCATCTTTATCTCAAGGGCACACCTTGGTGTTATAATGCTACACTGTGAGGTGCATCCTTATACCAGTGGGGAATCTGCGATTCACTATTACTCCTCTCATTTGCATGGCATTGCATACTAATTCCTAGCTACTGCGCATAACACTGTCACTGCCCCTTAGCAACCCTTGCACCATAGTATGGTGTACCATGCCTGCCATTGACTATTATGGGGAAATTGTGATATGTGTTTCATTGTGGTTTTATTGTATATTTTTATATATTCCTTGCGATCCCCCTTGCGCACCGCTGCCCTGCGCTTCCACGTCGCGATAGTGAGACTATATATATTAAATGTTAATTTTATATTTTGTACATTTTTTATGCCAATGGTTATATATTTAGCCATTGGCATATATTAACAATATAATACATGTGTTTGGTCGGCTGTCATGGCTCAGCTTTTATGTTTGCAAAAATGTAAACCGTTTTCTAAGGTTTACATTTCTGCATGCTTACACTATGCCTGCACCACTTCCTGAATCACTACATACCTTCATTTGCATGCTATTTGCAGCCTTGTTAACTGCTGCACATGGGGTAGTTAGCATACAGGGCTCGGAAGTTGTGCATGCGTAGTGTACGCAGGTAGTGCATGTGGAAACAGCTCATACCTGAGTCGCCCGGCAGCCATATTTGGTGTTAGAATGCCGAAGCTACGCCTGCACCTGGTGCAAGCTTCATGAATCCCAGGGATTATGCCTTGCCAATATCCATCCACAGACCAAATGTCCTGACTTAAGAAGAGCTGGACCAATAAAGTCAAGGGAGAATTTATGAATACCCATCCATTGTCCACTTCCAATTTGCATGAAGATGTTTTGCACTGCTTAATTTGCAGTGGGAGTATATTCCAGAGTTGGGGGAGGCACTGTGTAATTGCTATATCTCTTCATCCTGTTCTATTTATCTGCTGGTGAAGGTTTAGGTCCCTTGTTCTGGTATTTACAGGTTTATTCAATTTGTGGAGATACAAAAGATGCTGGATTACTGGATTTCTAATGGCTCAGAAGGTAAGGCATAGATCTTCCCTCACGAGTTTGTAAAATACTGCATAACAGAACATTACTTCCACTTTTTCCTGGTAGCTTAGAGTTTTTAGGTTAGTGATCTTAGTTAGAAACCCCTGGGATCTTTCAAGTTGTTTGGTATGTTTAGTGAGATACATCCCAAAGAGGGCAGTGTATTCAATAGCTGGCCTAAACAATGCTGAATATAATGGAACAATGTCTTCTCTTTGGATCCGGAAGATATCTCCTTGGCAATCAGCTGCTCTTGGTTAAAGGACTTTCTGACTACTGTTGTTATATGATGATCAAAGGACAGGGAATTACCAACCAATGTACTAGGGTCTTTAACAGCATTCTCATTTTGGAGTGGGGTATTGTCTATGCCATATACAGGTGAGTGTGATGGTTTATCAAATGCAACCAGGTGCTTACAAGCACAATTTCTTGTTGTGGGGTTGGGTGTCAGATGGTAACATGAGAATGACTCCCAGTTTACAGTCATCTGTAGATGTGGTTAGCCAGAGGTCTTGGTTTGTGGTCTGGAGGTCAGAAAAGTAAATGGTAAACAAAAAGGTTTTGAGCAGAGAGCTTTGCAGAACACTATTGTTTACCTTATACTCCTTGATGAGGCACCTGATATACACATAGTATGTTTTCTGTCCCTTAACCAATTTGTTATACATCTTGTCACATAAGGATCTATTTGTAATGGATTTAACTTACTAACTATGTTAGCATGGGGTTTAATGTCTAAGGTCTTGGCCAGGTCCACCTATGCCATGTTGTCAGCCTGTCGGCTGTTAATAGTTTGTATTATTTTTTTCAAAAGTTAACCAGGTTCATTAACAAAGTCAAACCGCTGCAGGTCTAACCTGATGAGATTTGTAATGTTGTAGTTCATCAGGTTAGTTATAATGTGCTCCGTGGTTTTGCATATGAGACTCTTCAGGCTGATAGACCTATAATTCCCAGGCTCAGTGGTGGGGCCAACCTTATAGAGTGGTATCACCAATGTTGTGCACCAGATGTCAGGGATAAAGCCAGTGGTTAAACTCAGATTAAATAGTTTAAGCAGTGGGTTGCTTGTTACTGTTTATTAAACAACTGGGTATATTATCAGGTCAAAAACAAAATAAAAATATCAAAAAATGCCACCACCAGCCGATATAACAGTCCAAGCTTTAATTGAACACTAAATGCTTTCACCCAGTGACATCCTGGGCTTCCTCAGAGTGTATTACTTCCATCAGTCAGCCCATTTAAATACTAACAAATCACATGATTTCTCAATTCAACATGAAAATTAAAAAAAAATCACATGCAAAAATCCTTTACCAGTCTTAAAATATTAAAATATGGAAATAAAACACAAAAAATAAACAATGGAGAGCTGCTAGTAGTATATATTAAACAATACCTGTTAAAATATATAAAATAGAAAACCTTTATGCAATTCATAGTTGCAGTGACCTTAATTTCAAACCACTAGTTACAGTGCAACTGTCATTAATGCCTGGCTTAGTAGTAGCTGTCATTTCAACTCTAGTCTCTCAACATTAATTTTTACATCACCTTCTCTCTGAGAAGGAATGACACAGTCAATAACAAAAAATGTAAATTTCCTAAAGTTTTCACAACCTAAACTGTGCATATATAAGGCATTTTTGGTCTTCTTGTTTTTTTATGTCCCTTATATGTTCGGCTACTCTTTCTTTTAACTTTCTTGCAGTCTTACCTATAAAGAAAGCCGAAAATGAGGTGCATGTTGCATGTAAACAACTAAGTTGGTGTTACAATTACAATGCCTGGGCATGAAATACTTCGGCCATATCCTTCTACCACTATATATGGTACTTCATTTATGTACTTACATACTCTACACATTACATTTTGTCATCTTAGAATGATAGTTTTGACTCTTTGTAACTGTAGTCTTTTCAAGAAACCCTTTTACGTTACGTCCCCTACTGTAAGTAATTTTCGGGGATACACCCAACATTTGTTTCAAGCTCTCATCAAAAAACAATTCCCAGTATCTGTTCAGCATTTTTCTAAAATTCTCTGTCTCATGGTTATATGGAAGTATTAACTTTCTTTCATTTTCCACATTTATATAATTTAGGGCTGTCCCATTCAGGATCAAGAGAATAGGAACAAATTTCTCTGTTCTCTTTTTCAAGACTTCATTTCTAACTTTGACTAAAATTCTAGTCAGGTATCCCCTTTCTTTGAACATCCCTAATAATTTGTGCATTTCTTGACTGAAAATAACTTCGACACTAATTAATCTTGAGATCCTGACCATTTGCCCCTTATTCACACTTCGCTTCTGGTGTGGAGGGTCACAACTGGTGTAATTAAGCAGGACATTTGAATAAGTTTCTTTCCTATATATAGTGGACTCTATTTTTGAACTTTCATTATTCTTGTACAAACACATGTCCAAAAAATCAATTGTCTCTACATTTGTTTTCCAAGTGAATCTCAGAAATGCAGTGGTGTTGCTCAAATATTCAACAAACTTGACCATTTCTTCCTTGGTACCTTTCCAAAGCAATAGTATATCATCAAGGTACCTATACCACACCATCACTCTCCCCATAAATGTGGATGGAAAAACATAGCTTTCCTCCCATTCAGACAGAACAAGATTCGTATATACAGGGGCACACCTAGATCCCATTGCCACCCCCAGTGGTCTGACAAAAATATTCCCCCTCAAAATACAGGTAATTATTTTTCCGAACCACTTCCATCAACTCCATCAAGAAATTTATTTTCACATTGCGTATGCCTTCAATAATCAGTAAAGCATCACCAAATAACTCAATTCCTTAACTATGCGGAATGACCGAAAATAAGTTAATGACATCAATTGTAACAAACACGAAAGCCTCGTTTATCCACAAGTTCCTCAGAACCTCTAGACAATGCCAAGAGTCCCTAAGAATCTGTTTTTTGTACCTTATAGCTTTCTTATAATGCAACTCTATGTATGCTGCTATAGGCTCTGTCTTTGAATTCCTTGCTGCTACTATAGGATGCAAATGGGGGTTTAAATCCTTGTGGATTTTTGGTATACCAAAAATAACAGGAATTAGTGGTGTCTCAATGGTCAGAAATGCATATTCTTTTTCTTCTATAACTATTTGCATCAATAGGTCATAAAGAAACCAATCAATTTTTGTATATGCCCTATTGATCTCAGTAAGCGCAGCTACCTCATAGATATTTTGGTCATTCAAAAAGTCTAGCATTTTTCCTGCATAGTCCACTTGGTTCATTATAACTAACCCTCCCCCCTCACCTTCATCAGGTTTCATGAATTTGTACTCTGTCAGCTCATTTAGATTGTTTAAAAACTTCCTTTCATTTTCTGATATATTGTCTTCTTTTTTTGTCACCTGAGTTTTCAACATATTACATATTTCTTTTTCACATATCTTTTAATACTGGTCTATTGATGAATTTACAGGTGGCGTAAATGCACTTCTTCTTTTAATCAAATCATTTCTAACTATATTGTCATTATTTCTGGTAGAAAAAAACATGGCCAAATTTAATTGCCTAGTATATAATTTAAGGTTAATAATCATCTTTGCTATGTCCATTTTAAAATCTGGAACAAATGTAAAGCCTTTTCTTAATAAACTCATGTGGGTGTCATACATTTTAAAATCAGAAAAGTTATAAACAGAAAAATTGTCAACAGTAGTCACAGACAACACATTTCTCTCTTCTACAGAAAAGTTGGCTTCAAAAATATTTATTACTGATGTGTCTCTCCCTATGGTTTCATATTGTTTCTCCTCCCAAACTGTTGGGGTGGGTACCAGTTTTTGGTTTGGTTCTGGTAACCTTGCTGCCCCTGTTTCCTGTTCTGTAACCTCTGAGATCTCTTCAAAGGTGGTGCCTCCTCTAAAAAATTATTTCCTCTAAAAGTATTTGTTCTCCTATTAACATTCACATTGTTAACTTGTTTGTTACTTTGCACAGTATCACTAAAATCATTTGAAAAATCTGTTACAACAGGCAGTGGGTAAACAGTCTTGTTCACATAATCATTAGTGCCTCTTAAAAGTTTCCTTTGTTTTCTCTTCAGGCTAGTTTTAACTAGCTTGACTGCCTCAAAAAAAATTTGTTGTACTTAACTCTATTACAGTCAAGTAAAAGGTCATTTGTAATACTGTCATTTAGTCCTGTAAGCTGTTTCTCTATGTCAACCAACTTAAGTTCATTTTCTCTGATTAAAATTCTCATTATATCCATTCCTGTTTGGTCAAACAACTCCAGCAGTTCATGGTGCATTAGAGTCTTTTACAGTTCCATTTGGAAATTTCCATACCCTTAAGCCCTTGGGAACATGTTGTGGCTCAAGAGATCTTTTCAGAAATAAATTGTCTGTTTGCACATTCTTTAGCTTCCTGGTTAACTTCTCAAAGGCTTTCAACTGCTCCTGGAATGTACCAATCCCTTCCAGTCTTGCAGAAGGAGCCGAAAAAGACATTCTGGCATAAGAAGCATTGATCGAAAATCTGACACCATTGAATGAGCTTCGTTTAATCTAACATTCACTGTTGGATTACTCTATTATTTGTTTCTAAACTATCCTCAGACATTTGGGAATTGTTACAAGGAGCTTGTAATGTAAAAAGTTCCATTTGGCTCGATGTTAGAGTGGTTCTGCCCACTGCTACAGCAACGGAACCTTGAATTTGCTGTTTTATGTATAGTTACCAGCCAACTCAGCTCTCCTATAAATTTCTCCATAGCCAGACTGCTAAAAAGGACAGCAGAGTGATAAACACAACTAAAACAAGTAAAAACACTCAGAGAGCACATAAATACATATAAAAAAAAACAAAAATAACAAAAAAACGCCACCGCCAGCTGATAAAACAGTCCAAGCTTTAATTAAACACTAAGCGCTTTTACCCAACGACATCCTGGGCTTCCTCAGAGTGTATTACTTCCATCAGTCATTACTTCCATGGAAGTGGCTCTGAAAAATAATTACCTGTATTTTTAGGGGGAATATTTTCGTCAGATCACTGTGGTGACAATAGGATCTAGTTGTGCCTCTGTATACACGAATCTTGTTCTGTCTAAATGGGAGGAAAGGTATGTTTTTCCATCCACATTTATGGAGAAAGTGATGGTGTGGTATAGGTACCTTGATGATATACTATTGCTTTGGAAAAGTACGAAGGAAGAAATGGTCAGGTTTGTTTAACATCTGAGCAACACCACTGCATTTCTGAGATTCACATGGAAAACAAATGTAGCGACAATTGATTTTTTGGACATTTGTTTGTACAAGAATAATGAAAGTTCAAAAATAGAGTCCAGTATATATAGAAAAGAAACGTATTCAAATGCCCTGCTTCCTTACACCAGTTGTTACCCTCCACACCAGAAGTGAAGTGTGATTAAGGGGCAAATGGCCTCTCAAGATTAATTAAGAGGCAAAGTTATTTTCAGTCAAGAAATGTACAAATTAATAGGGATGTTCAAAGAAAGGGGATACCCAACTAAAATTTTAGTCAAAGTTATAAATTAAATCTTGAAAAAGAGAACAGAGAAATTTGTTCTTATTCTCTTGACCCTGAAAGGGACATCCCTAAATGATAAAAATGTAGTGGGAAATGAAAGAAAGTTAATACTTCCATATAACCATGAGACAGAGAATTTGAGAGAGATGCTGATCAGATGCTGGGACTTGTTTTTTGATGAAAGCTTGAAACAAATTTTGGGTGGATCCCCGAAAATAACTTACTGTAGGGGGCGTAACCTAAAAGGGTTTCTTGAAAAAAAGAATCAAAACTATCATTCTGAGATGACAAAATGTAACGTGTAGAGTATGTAAGTACATAAATGAAGGACCATATGTGGTGGTAGAAGGCTATAGCCGAAGTATTTCATACCCGGGGCATTGTAATTGTAACACCAACTTAGTTGTTTACATTGCAACATGCACCTCATGTTCGGCTTTCTATGTAGGTAAGACTACAAGAAAGTTAAAGGAAAGAGTAGCCGAACATATAAGGGACATAAAAAAACAAGAAGACTGAAAATGCCTTATATATGCACAGTTTAGGTTGTGAAAACTTTAGGAAATTTACATTTTTTATTATTGACCATATCATTTTTATTGACCATGTAATTTCTTCTCAGAGAGGAGGTGATGTAAAAATTAATGTTGAGACTAGAGTTGGAATGGCAGCTTAGACTAAATGCTACTACTAAGCCAGGCATTAATGACAGTTGCACGGTGACTAGTGTTTTGAAATTAAAGTCACTGCAACTTTGAATTACATAATGGTTTTCTATTGTATATATTTTAACAGATAGTGTTTAATATATACTACTAGCAGCTCTCCATTGTTTATTTTTTGTGTTTTATTTCCATATTTTAATATTTTAAGACTGGTAAAGAATTTTTGCATGTGATATTTAATTTTCATGTTTAATTAGAAATCATGTGTTTTGTTAGTATTTAAATGGGCTGACTGATGGAAGTAATACACTCTGAGGAAGCCCAGGATGTCATTGGGTGAAAGTGCTTACTGTTTAATTAAAGCTTGGACTGTTATATCAGCTGGTAGTGGTGTTTTTTGTTATTTTTTTTTTTTTATTTTATATGTATTTACACACTCTCTGATTGTTTTTACTTGTTTTAGTTATATTATCAGGTCCCACGGAAGAAGTATTTTTAGTCTTTGAGATCATGTTTTTGACATGACCCTTGTTGATATTTGGGGAGGTGGTCTGTGGACATCAGGGATAAGTAGTCTTTTTCTTTTGTTGTAGAGTTTATTTATGTTGGTGAACATTATATTTTGATCTGGTGGTAATGTCAGATCTATACATTTATCTCAGTGGGCATAGAATTCTTTTGCGTAGTTTCCTGCTGAAGTAATTTGTGGGGCTGTGCTGGAAGAATTGAATCTTGATACTCCATCATAGAATTTAATGAGGTTTGTATATTTGAAATCCTTGAATTCTGAGATACTCCTATCTTAAGTATATAAGGTTCTAATACTGAATATCACTAGTTGATGATCTGACATAACTGGAGAAAGAGATACCAGGATAATAGAATATGAAGGAGCTATATTCATATGGACAAGGTCAAAAATATTTTCCCTCTAGTAGTTTTGTTAGCTATCTGTCCCAAGGGACTTTTGTTTATGAAATATAGGGACTTTTGTGTGTATCCTACATATGAGGTACAGGTGCTCCAGTTTATTGATAGGCAGTTAATGTCTCCCAAAATATATAAAAACTAGGAAAACCAGTGGATAAAGGCTTCCGGATATTGGCTAAGGCTCTTGCCACCCCCATAGTGCCCTTTTTATGCAAGGCTCAAAAGACAAACCCATCTCCTTAGAAAACAAAAATGGAAAAAAAACTAAGGGTAATGCTGCTCAATGCCAGAAGTCTAAATATCAAGATGCAGGCTCTCGAAGCACACCTCAGTATGGAGAGCATCAATGTCTGTGCAGTAACTGAAACCTGGTTCAAGGCACCTGAGAGCACCCCAGCTCTACCATGCTATACCTCGTATCATGCATTTCGGCCCCAGAACTCGGGCCGAACCACCATATTCATCAAGGACACCCACACCTCCAGGTTAGTGGCAACACATGAAGCATCGGAGACCATCCAGGTGCTACTAACCATAGGCAAAACTGCTATACAACTGATAGCATGTTACAGACCACCCTCCCAACCTCAGGAACCCCATTCAGCCTTCCTGAAGACATTGAAGGATATGAATGTCTCACCAAATACCATCATATTGGGAGACTTCAACTACCCTAACATAGACTGGGTGCATTATTCTAGCCCTAACACCCTAGCCCAAAGGTTCCTGGATTAACTTGAATGCAATGGAACAGCTAGTCACCTCTCCCACAAGGGGAGAAAATATACTAGACCTGATCATCAAAAACATGGGGACAAAATGCTCCACACGGGAAGTATACCCCTCACTAGTGAGATCTGACCACAAACTAATCACCCTGGATATTCATATCCCACCTCCACCCCCAGCAAAAAAGACTACAGTGAGAAACTTCTCAAAGGCCGACTTTACACATCTCAAGACTGAGATGGTATCCTTTAAGCCCCCTGGGCCAGAGGAAACCACATCCCACAATGCTGAATCCTTCACAAATGCTTTCTATGGACATCTCTAAGAATGCATGGATCATGCAATCCCAAATAAAACCAAGACCCTCTCCACCAAGGGCAGGCGTCCTGTCTGGTGGACCCCAGCCATAAACAAACTGTATAACAAAAGAAGGAAGCTACTGCAAGACAGAGCAAAATCCCATAAAGGGATGGCATCTCTGACCAGCACTAGCAAAAAACTATGTTCACTCATAAAAACATCCAAGGCCAACTTTGAGAGAAAAATCGCTAAAGACACTAAAGACAACCATAAGGCCTTCTTCAGCTATGTTAGAAACCTGGGCGGAAACCCTCAGATATGCTCAGAGTTAGTTCCTAATGACAAAAAATACACTGAACACACAGATATTGCCAACATACTGGCAGACAGGTTCAGTGCAAATTTCTCCCCTCCCTCACCCCCAAAAGAAGAAATAGTTATCCCAGCTGAATGTAGCCTCCATGTCATCTCAGATGTCCAGGTGAGAGCCGTTCTCAGCAAAGCTAAAAACACAGCATCTATGGGACCTGACGGTATCCCGGGTTGTGTGCTATGCAATCTCCAAGAGGAGCTAAACCCGCATATAAAAATGCTGTTTAACCTTAGCCTTACTACAGGATATGTACCTGAACACTGGTGTACAGCAACAGTGGTCCCACTCCACAAAAGAGGCTCCTCTACAGACCCTGAAAACTACCGCCCCATAAGCTTAACCAGCCTGGTCTGCAAAGCTATGGAAAGAATCATTATGGAACTCATAAACAGAGACATTGGGGACCTACAGACACTTGATCCTACCCAGTTCAGCTTTGTAAAGGGCAGATCCTGCCTTTTGAACCTGGTTGACTTTTTTGAAACAGTCACTAGAGCCATTGATGAGGGCAAAGCAGTCCATACAGCCTACCTGGACTTGGCTAAAGCCTTCGACACAATACCCCACTCAGGCATCATAGACAAGCTCAACAGCTTAAATGTAAACCCATATGTCACAAGATGGGTTGCAAACTGGCTAAAGGACAGAACCCATAAAGTCAAAATCGCTGGAGCTATGTCAGACTCAAAGCCAGTCACAAGTGGTGTCCCACAGGGCTCTGTCCTGGGACCCCTATTGTTCGGCATTTATTTCTCAGATGTGAAAGCAAACACGGGAGGGTTGTGGCTGACAAAGTTCGCAGATGACTGCAAACTAGGCGCCATAGTCGATACACCAGCTGACACATGCATCCTACAGAAAGGCCTTACTGAAATGGACAACTGGTGCCAAAGTCATGGCCTTAAACTAAATGCCAAAAAATGTATAGTCATCCCCTTTGGGAAAAACAAAGTACCCACAAATTACCACATAGGCAGTAACCCATTGAGTACGGAAAAAGTAATCAGAGACCTGGGGACCCAAGTTGACAGTGACCTCTCATTCGACACCCACGTTGCCAAAGTGGTTAGAAAGACCTTCTACCTTGCCCACCTTATCATGAAGGGATTCACATCCAAATCAAAGGAGGTCATTGTACCCCTATACTCCTCCCTTATCAGACCCATGATTGAGTACAATACCCCATTTGGTATGTACCTCACCCGGCACCTGCAGCAGCTGGAGAGACCCCAAAAGTACCTCACCAAGAGGATCAAGGGTCTCCAACATATGTCATATGCTGCCAGACTAAAGAAACTCCAGCTCTATTCAGTAGCATACCGCCTACTCAGAGGTGATCTATGCCAGACGTACAAGGCCATGTCCAATCAGGAATTGATGGACATGCTCCATCTCAAAAAATCCAAATCCATCAGAACCACGAGAGCTAAAGATCTAAACCTCAGCACAAATATGAATAGGACATGCTGGAGGGACAGATTCATAACTCAGAGGCTTCCCACACTCTGGAACAAGATCCCAGTTCATATTAGGCAGAGCCCCTCACTGACTCTCTTCAAGAGAAATCTTGACGAGTGGATGGGAGATCGTAGGTTTACCCCGGGGGTCATCTCTGTGTCACTACTAGACAGAGGCACAGTAAACTAAATCTATACTTTTGTACCATTACATGGGGTGGCGAAAGCCACATACACTATGGCTAGGCTTATAAATGCCCTAGGGCAGATAGCCTAGTACTAAACTATGAAACTATGAAACATACGCGAAAGTGCTTGCCATTTTTTATATGTTATATTAAAGGAGTTTTATTTATCTTTGGCTGAGTTGGCCGGTCCTTTGTTTTATGCTTTGAGAGTTTTTGTATATGGAGAGTTCATTGATCACATTTAGGCACTTTGCATTAATTTCATGGGACATAGTGGCTGTCCTTTATACAGGCTAGAAATTGACAGTTGGTTTTGTTTAGTGTGATTTGGAGCTCAATGAGGTCTGTTTTAGGATCGCTGAGCATTTGCCTAGAGGTGATATGGCCCCTAACAAATATGGAGATGCCATCTTAGTTGTCATAGGTCTGAAAGCATGGTTGGTGCAAATCCCAAGTATGGAGGATGTGCTTTCTGAATATGTAACCAGTTTTGTAATTACAAATACAGGAGAGTCCCAAGACTGGGCATTTTGATGTTGAGACCAGAGATACCTTAATGTGATCCTGTTTTGGATTTTGGATGGTGGTTACATTTGGATGTCCATCAGCTGTACTGCGCGTAAAAAAAAAAAAAAAAAAAAAAAAAAAAGGTCAGAGAAGGCTTTAGCCAGCTTGCAGAAGCCAAGGAATGAGAGATGTAGTCCATCCTTGGCAAAGCAAGGACTATCAACCGTCTTGCCCCATGCTGACACATACCAGATCCCCTTAGAATGGCACCAATTATTTAGCCAATTATTGAAGTCAATTATCTTTTCAATTATACATAGGCATCATTCTTGGAGAAGGAATGATTCCATTCAGGACTAGAGTCTTGCTTGCATCTGTGACATGCTTTAAGTGTTCCAAATTGTCTCTCTACATATCTCCTAGGGTTTTGCATGTCAAGCTATTCACACTCATATGAACCACAACTATATTGCAGTCATATGTGCCATATGAAAGGACCTTAAAGGCTCTTGAGATGTTAGTGATCCTGGCACCTGAAAAACAACTCCCTGTCTTGCTGTTTTTGTCCAGCTTAGTGAGAGGAGAATCAGTGTGGCTGACTATAAAATCATCAATCACTAAAATATTTTTTATCTGTAGCTTAGATCAGTGTACTGGATCTGGGATTATTTAAATCCTGGTGACTCTTTGTTGGAAGTGTGCTAGAACATGATATGGTATTAGATTACAGCTGGAGCCTAGCCTTTGTGGATCCAGGAGGCTTTGGCAAGGATTTTTACAGCCTCAGCATAAAACATTTTAACATTGGTTGGTGTAGAGTGTTGCGGAAATGTGTGATGCTAGCAGTCTATGAACTTTTGCGAGAGTGAGGCCTCTGTGCTAGTTAAATACTTGAACTTAACACAGACAGAATGCCTTGTACTAAGTTAAATCTCATTAATTGAGAGCAACAGGCAGCTGCTACATTATCTAAGGATACCAAGCGCTATGAGGCTGGCAACAGAAGGAAGACAGGCAGGTGACCCTCCATTTTATTCCAGGGAATTGGAGAATTAGCTTGAATACACAGAGTACTATGTTCAGTTAAATGAGATATACAGAGGAAACAGCTATTTGTGCTAATTAACAATTGAATATGATCTATGCAGAGCAAGTACTAACTGTAAAGGGCAATGTGGGACAACTGTAAGCTAATTTCACTTTAGTAGTGTGACTACAGGCTATTCTGTGGATTGATAGTTTGCACGGCAAATTTTTGCACAATTGTGGGCAGCTATCTGTACCACAGATATTACTAATCACAAGGAAAATGTCTATTTTTCTTATCTGGCTATTTCTTGATGTATGCTTTAAACTACTGCACTTTCCTGTTGTTTGCCTAACTCTAGGGTTTGGGGTAAGACTGTACTTGGTGTACAAATATGCCTGAATGTGGAACCATCACAGTGTTTCTGCTACTTGGCTGTTAGTCATAAACTTCCCTTTCTGCTGAAATGTTCTTCCAAATTTCTTTCTGAGGTTCTAGCACTAGGATTTGAGCCAAGTCCCTTATTGTGTGCAGCAGTCATAGCTTTCTGGGTGTTTATAAAATTACATTTCTGAGACTGAATATTTGAGAGAATTTTTTCATGGCAGTTTCCAGTAGAGTAGATATCCTCAAACCCTCACAGAGAGATTTTGTTGCACTCTTAAACCAGTTATTCATATTCTTAAGCCACTGCACTTTGGTGACTCAATCTGGCCAAGAATTTGGACATGAAATCATCTTGTTTTCAATTCTAGCCACTGATAACTTTGTTTTTCTAATTCCAGCATGAGAGAATGCCACAGGAAAACAAATCCTCACTTCTAGTGGAGCATTCATTTATAAATACTTTAGAAAGTCCCATTTCTCCTGGTCGCATGACTCCAGGGATTAAACCATTTCCCTGTGTGGAATAGCACTGCCTCAAGCATGCATGCTCTGCGATGTACATGAGTTACACAAGTCCTGCTCTGAGAAGGATATTTGGGGAGGAAAATACTTTCAAACCAGCTCAGGCATTTTATTTTATTTTTTTAATTAGTGCACTTATTGCTTGACAAATACTTCATTGCTGAGTATGTGTCAATAAACCTGGCTGCTAGCTCTTAGCATTTTTTTTTTTTTTTTTTTTTATTAATGTATTCCTTACCTTAGGTTTGACAGTTTTCTTCACTTTTATGATGGTCTTAAATAGCAGAGCTGGCACTTTTTTACAAGGAAGGCATTAAGTTTAGAAACAAACAAGAGCATGCTTATTAGAAATGTATTTACTATTTTGCAATTAGGTAGGTGGACTGGCCGGAAGACCCTTTTCAGCCATGATCCAAAATGAAATCTTTAAAGACTGATTAATTTCATCTTATTAGGAATACTAATACTGATAGCCTTAGCATTTGAATCTATCCAGCCATATCCATAATTGCTTTTAGCTGCTATATTTTGCTTAATATTAATGCAATAGCTTTGACTTCCGGAGACATTGAAATTTTTAACTGGATAAGACATAATCATTTGGATTTTTTTTTATTATTTAATAAAAATCTGTGTATGACCTGAATTTCATTCAAATGATTATTATTCTCAAGTATTTTGCATTCTCAGCTCAGAACAGATCCAGTACCAAAGAAACAGACAGTTATTTTCCTGTGATTTAAGTGCATTCCAGAGCAGTTGCCTTTCAGTCATGTAGGAAGTGAATTGTTTAAACGTTTCATTATATATTGTACCTAAGGAAATAATAAGAGGAAACTAGAATAGTCTTCTATCAACATATCAGAGTTTTCATATTAAATTGACAGTAAACTGTTAAATGTAAATAACAAAATAATGTAATGTTGATGCTGTTCTTCTTAATAATATATTTAGACATTTCTGTCTACTGATAAGGTACTTTTTTCTGAATGCATAGTTCTAAAGGCTGATATTTCTGATAATTATCCAGTATTCTTTTATGGTTGTATAGTTGTTTTACAAAGTGTGCAGCTCCATGAAGAAAAATTCCGTCATCTAGCAGAAGATGTTTTTTATAATGTGCTATAGAAGAAGAACTGAGTTGTTATTTATAGTACGATTGACTTAGATAGGAAGGTTGCATATTTCTGTGCTCAGTGGTTTTTCCTGATTTTAAGTATTTGGCACTGTTGAAAGTTTTGTACTGAATACACATGCAGATACACCTGCTCATGTGCGCACAAGCGCGCACACACACACACACACACACACACACACACACACACACACACACACACACACACACACACACACACACACACAAGCAAGTGAACACACACACACACACACACACACACACACACACAATAAAAGAAAACAAGAAAACTGCACACCATGGTCTGAGAGGGGATGTTTTGAGCAGGACAGAATAATAGTGCAATGAGCAGTATTGTTGCCTCATAAGAAAAGGTCATCTGATTCAGTTTTCAGCTAGGGTACCTTCTGTGTAGAGTCTGCATGTACACCCTGTGTTCATCTGTACATTTACACAACTGAGGGGTGTTGGCACTCCTAAATTCATCCTCCCATCCGCTTAGGAGGTCCTGCTTGTGCTTTTTTAGTTCATTATACTGGTGGCAACATTGTTCCCCAGTACAAGGAATGTCACTTACACTGGATGCAGCCTTGTCCAAGCTATTCCAAGCCTCATCCTTAAACTGAAAGCTGGTATAATTCCCCTGCAGTATCTTATGGCTATAATGATTAATAAGGAGTGCCACAAAAATCCTGGAGTCCTCAATGCCCCACGTCTGTCCACTGAATTTAACATCATTCTCTCCATTGTCAGCCATGTCTGCAGAAGTTAAGCTAACAAATATATGTCTGAATTGTTGCATAATGCAGATCTCAGACAATACAATAATGCATATTTGTGCAATTGCAATTGCAAGCATAGAGATTCCTTGGCAGACACATTGGCAGTACTTACATCAAATAGCACTACAGAAGCGACACATGGCAGTGAGATGTGCTATGTGTTATGCTCAACCTATTGCAATGTTCAACAATGAACTGCTTACTGGCTTGCCTTGTTATCTTTGGTATTTGAAAGGATAAATAGGAAGAATTATAACATATTTTGATGTTGAGACTTACACACTGTTAAAGTTAAGTTTTACCATCTAAGAATCAAGCCCCTGGGATAAACAATGCAAAAAAACTGAAACTTATTAATTTTCAGTGTCAGAGGGGAACTTTCTTTTAAGCATAGTAATTAGAGATATACTAATTTCAGAATGAGTGGTGATATACTTCAGAGAGGCCTGTATGTATGTGATTTTAAGAATTTCTAGAAATGTATTCCTATGTAAAAGGCAGTATTTCTGTTTGTAAATATATTTAAGATGGATGGAGTTGTATGACCTGTTTAATACAGGTTGGGGTTTGTTACATATATACTTCACAAGACATAGCTGTCCTAAACGCAAATTTAGGATATATGATGAGTTATGATGATTACAACAAAAGTGTTGTATCCATCATACATATGCAAGTGAATTTTAAATTAAATATAATCATTGTCATGTTTAAGAAATTGTATGCACATTAGCTTGAGGTTGTATGTGAAGGATTAATAATATATGCTAAACAGATAAGTTTAGTTATGCAAGCATTGATATATTGCTTGCAGTAAACACATTCATCATTCCTAATCATAATGTTGTGAGAAATGGAATTCCGACACTCTTTGTAAAAGTATGTTTTAGCTGGATTTGAACCATTAATTATATGTGTTCTTAACTCACTGCACTTACACCTTGTGCCACAGAGATAGGAAAGGGACAGGTGGAATTTATGCACTCAGTATTGTCCAGAGTGCTGACAAAAGCACTCCATTTTCAGGGTTTCTTGTGCTACAGAAGGTGGCTGAAATTAATTTTTTCACTTTTTTCCTTTCTGAACCATGTTTGCATGCTGCCAAGTGGAGTGCAAATGCAGAACGCATTAGAAACAAAATATGGCAGAAAAAAATGCTGATAGTAAAAAGAACTCAATCAATGACCAAAGCATGAAGTGCATTCAAATGAAACATTCATCCTTCTCACAGCTCCCTGAAACATCAGAAATGTACTTTGTGGAACACATTATCAGAGCTGTAGTTAATTGCAAGTAATGTGAACTTGACAACAGTTCACACGTTGTTAGCAATACTCAAAATAGTTAAGTTTTATGCAACAAAACAGTGGTACAACTAAGTGTAAATATGTATTTGTACCCGCTCTGCAAAATTAATAATTAACTGTGTTCAAACCCAGCATCATCTATCTTGTTTCTCTCAGTTCACTTAAGTCATACCTTGTGCCACAGAGATAAATATCTGAGATGTGGAATTTATTCACTAAATACTATCCAGAGTGCTGGCATCTGTGCACCATTGTCAGGTGTGTTTGTGCTGTAGAAGGTAGCCCAAATAACATTTTTCTCTTCTTTCCTTAGGCAGTGAAACGTATTTGCACACTGCTGGGAAGCATGCAAATAAAAAATGCAAGAAAGTAACAAATGATATGAAATTGTAATGAAAGTAAAAATAAAATACAAATACTACTTTCATCATTGGCTTGAAACATCATAACTTGTGTTACACCTAATGACTGGTTCAGATAAAGGAAACATTCATCCTGTTCTTAAATATGTTCTCACACTTTAGAAACTTTTTTTGACATCATGCATAACAAATGTCCTTAGCAAGCCATATAGATGATTTTACTAATATAACACAGCAAGTCACAAGGATTATAGGTAACATAGTCAACATTAGGGTGTGTAAGTCATTTTCCAAAATGTGTGTCTATCCTTGCATATGACACCATTATCAAACTATCCTGCTAATGATTTTACCCCTGCAACAAATCTGTGTGTTCTCCAAAGTCAATGTATTTACAGCTTGTATCACTGACACAAGTAGATAACATGTTCATTGTATTCATTTGCTACCACTTGTAGTGCTGACAGGCATGCAACTATGCCAGGTTCTTTTGTGATACAGCAATCTAAATTAAATTGTTCACTTTTTTGGTAGTGAACCCTGCTTGCACACTGCCGAGCAGCATGCAAATGCAGATTACAAATTAAAAAAGGATACATATTGAGAAAAAATGAAATATGATCTATAAACAGGATTCAAAGACTGCATCATCTGTGTCATTTATCCCAATTCGCTTCACGTCATTTACACCCAGTGCCACAGAGCTGGACACCTGCCAGATGTTTTCTCTGCAGTCATTACTATCCAAGGTGTTGATGGCCTTGAACCAACACCAGGTTTATATGCATTACTGAAGGCAAGCCAGAATTAAAATATTCATTTTAACTTGATTCTGCACTGCCAAGTGGCACGCAAATGCAGAAAGCAATAGTAAAAAGAAAATGAATGCTGTTCTGGATAACAATTTAAGGGAACATGAAATGAATCAAGGTGTATATCTTGCAATGGGAAGGGCTACTAGTGCATTACACAGACAAAATCAGCCTTCTCACATCTCCTTGACACATCACTGCTATCACGTATGCGTTACACTATCAGGACTTAAAGTAATGGCATAGTAATGGAGAGGGGGGCAGGGAACAGCAAAAATACTTAAATGTTTTACACAGCATCATTTCAAATGACATATCTGTCTGCCAGGTTTACTCAATACTGATATTACTTCAGCTTTCCACTTCAGCCCATTTATACACCAAAATGAATGTCAGTATTTATTAGGACCTCCTCAGTAAAATGATCTGTAAACAGGTTTCAAACTCTGCATCACTTATACTGTTTTTCTAAGCTCACTTCATTTATACCTTATGCCACAGAGATAGTTATCTGATAGCTTGAAATTCTTCATTCAGTACTATACAGATTGCTGAGAAAAGTGCATCAGTGGAAATCTCAGTTGCACTGCTGATGGCATTCCAAATTAAATGTGGCAGTTTTTACCATAGGAAATGAACTGACATTCACTACTACTGACTGCTGCCAGTCAATGGAGCACAATGCCAAATGGCAGACAAAGGATAAAGAAAAATAGGACACCTTTTGAAACATATACTTAATTTAAATGTATATTTCTGATGTTTCTTCAACTTTATCTTGCAACAGTAATCTGTATGAATTTGAACCATCAAACCTAGGTATTAAGAACAATCATTTCAGATCGTTTCCTATATTTGCCACAGACAAAGGCATACATTCACAAGGAAAAAAGTATTTAGATGTAGAAACAAGCTATGAAAGTTTGCCAATAAATGTTTGATGAGATGGATATTGTCAACAGTCAAGATACGTGTGTGCTCACATAATATTAAATAAAGAGAGCAAACATTGCAGCTGCATTCCTTTCTTTTATTTTAGGTGCCTCATTCCCTTGTGCTTTCCTAAGAGCAATGCTATCTCATTTTTATTGCATATGGTATCTGTATCAATGAGTAATGCACTTCTTTGAATATGCCCAATATTTCTTAGTAATAGTCAGTAACTGTGGTCATAAAAACAGCATTTGAATGTTAAGAATGTTTTTCTCCTAACTCAGCCGATGTACTTTCAGACTTTAGGCAAGTCTTGTCTTCCTGACACAGCTTCAGTATGTGTACATCAAAGAGGAGACATTGTGAAACACTGATTGTTCCTGCAGTCAGACTAATCATTGACATCTGTAAGTCATCAGCAGGTAACACTTCCCAATGCTCATCCTTGCAGTGGTTAGGCATGTGCACCATGTTTACCTTCCCTGCACTTAGTGCAGATTATGGTATTCAGGAATGCTAATGATTTAACACCTCATTTGCATACTCACAGTGCTCAGAGGTCCAAATCAGCACTATATAAATGTAATCATGCACTAAGAAACTTGTATTGTAGTGAGGAGAATGGATATTTATATATATTATATATATTTTCAGCTTTAGATTGTATTAATCCTGATTTGAGAGCAATGGATCTTGAAAATAATTTAATTCTAGAGAGTACTGTTGGCAAGTGCCTCTGTTTTCCTAGTATTAATGACCATATTCATTTTCATATTGACTTTAAATTAGTTTTAAAGGAAAGAAGGTTAAAACATTAATTCACTGTTTTTTGATATCTCATAGCTTATAATCACATGGGTTGTTGCATATTTTAGTAATTCTAATTTATTCTGTCACCAGTCTGAAAAAGTCTTGTGTAGAAAGACACAAGTGCTTTACGGGTGAATGGTCTTTTAATATAGTGGTTGGCTTGGTCCATCGGCTTACATTTTTATTTTAAGATCACAGAAATCTTAATAATTTGCTATAGTCTGCTTGGGCTCTATCAGTGTTCATCCAGCCGTATGAATACATTGAATATAAGTATTATTGGTGTCCTTTTTTGGCAGTTTTGAAAAGTACTTGACACTGTTCAGCCTCGTTTTTTTTTGTAAAAATTGAAGACTGAAAATTTTGATTGCTTCAATGAATCTTTTATCTTTTATTGCATGTACCCCTTAAGAGTAACATGTTTTTTTTTCTTCAAAATTTACCTGGAATAATTTTCAGTCAGTAACAACTGTGTATTTAGTTTCCCACTTTCAAATTGCTTCCCTTTTTCATATATATATGTGAATTGCTGCAGGTGAACCACATAGTAAATTTTAAAAGTGGCCCATTTTTGTCAAAACATACACCTTATAGAGGATTATAGTTAAAAAATTCCTTGCTCTTACTTTTTACTCTCAAAATTGTTTTCACCTTGTCTTCACAGTATAGCTCAGATGAGCTGAAATCAAATAATTGTTTTAGCACTGGAGTAGGTTTAGGGACAAAACAGACAGCACCCTAGCCACTTGAATTGATGATGACTTTAAACATAGCTCTGGTGGGCTGCAAGAAGTGGTTACAGTGTGGACTGTGGCAGTCAGTGGTTTGCTGATTACTGCAGCATTCCCCAGTGGATTCCTTAAGCTGCTAGTCTAGGAATTCAGCAAGAGGGTGGAGTGATAAAAGGTTGATAGTCACTTGATAGTTATAGCACAAATATGATATAATTTATTCTCATAATAGGTTTTAAAAGGTACTGGTTTACTAAACATTTAGTGATATTAGACAGTGATCTGAAAGAACCCTAGGAAATACTTTATTCTGTTGGTATATTGAAATTTGTCCAGTATCCTAATATTTTATTAGATATCATTATTGCTTTTTTTGTAAATTAATAAATATTTGTCTTGAGGTTTTAGATAAATAAAATAAATAATACTTCTAAATAACACTTCTTTACTAGATGGACTTCTTGTTGACATGAAAGATTAGAAGTAACTTGATGTTAATATTTAAATTATTTTTTAATGATGTAGTTCATTAAACTGATATTAAATGACATAAGATTAAGTATTCCCAGTGGAAGCTAAGTAATTATTATGTTATATTATTTTATGTTTCACTATTTATGGTTCAATCTACTTGAAGATATGGAAAAAATTTAATAAAAATGTATTTGAGTAAAAGTAATACAATAATGAAATCTTGTGAACAAGGTGCATGTACATGCATTAATGAGGCTTAGGGCATTCATATATGCATAGATGTGACAAGATGGGAAGTTAAGCTATCAGTCTTAAAGGGTTTACTTTACTTGTTTAAATTATTTTGGCAAGATTAAAGGGTGGAAAAGGGAGTATAGGACAGCATGAAAAGGGGGGAAGAAAGCAGATAGAATCACATAAGGGAAACTGCTAAGGAATTAGGATTGGGAGGGAAAGTTAAGGTAATTTTTTGGGACAGGTGCCCATCTTTTGTATAGCAAGAAGGTAAGATGAAGGAAGGAGGAGAATTTGAAGAAATGGTAAGGAGGTTAGCTTACATAGCAGGGGCTCCTGCACAAACATAGAAAATAGACAAGACTGACAGGAGAGGTGCTCGCTGGATTAATAATGGAGGGTAGCATAGTGGAGTAGGAAACATCAAAAGAGGGAACATAATGGTAATGGGTAGGATTTTACAGCAAAACAAAGGAGGGCATAGACACTAAAGGTAGGGGGATCCTGGGATGGGGGATATGGTTGGATATGACCCTAGCACTACCCTGCCCATTCCAGGTTCAGTGGAAATCTGGACATCCCACTATACCGTCTCACCACTGAGTCCTAGCTTTGGTGGTGCAACCAGTGGTGGGGAAGGATGCAACTTTGCAACTTGCAAGAGGAGTCTTTCCAGGTGGCCACCATGGCCATTGAGAGGCCAGTCCACCAGCTCCCCTACTACCTCCGCTAGTTCCTGCCATCTAGCGGTGGGATCATTGCTCCTGGAAGAGCCACTGACCAGAACAACAGCACTCCCAATCAGTGAATTCCTGTTGAGGAAAGGCTGGAGGGCTTATCTGCCTCCTCTGCAGATGGCTCTGGGGAGGTGTTCTGGCAACTTGAGGTGTAGTTAATATAGGTGGTATTGGTCATTGTGTTTTGGTGGTCTACAGCAGGAGAAAAATAACATGACAATCCCCCAAAATAATTAAACAGAAAGTATATTGCCAGAGAGGGTGGGTATTGAGAAATGCAAACATGCTATGAAATACAGTAAAACATTAGGTCAAGTAGAACTGCAGTAATCCGATGAGAAAACATAAATAACAGGGGTCTCCTGCAAATGCAGACACACATAACCTGATATGTGGAACCTCTATAAACTAAACCAGATGTTATGTGCAGCTATATACTAACAGCACTATCTGTCCACATACTTTAATTATAATTAATACAGTATTGTCTGTGCATGGGAATATTTAGGCACGTCATCCCCTGTGCACTACAGATGTTGTCCTCTCTGTTATGTGTATATACTGTAGGTTACTGTTGATGAGTATGTTAAGTTCCATTAGGCCAGTGGTCTCTTATGAGGGATACATGTGGAAATTCAACCGAGTATGTGGCATTGCGCAGGACACCAGTGAAGCCATGCTACCCAGTATGATAACTGTTATGGAATCCTGTAAAGCTACTAGAGTTACTACAAAGTCATGCAGATGGGGCCTCAAGAAAGTCTTATTCAAAGGGCAGTACATTTGACTTTGTCCTCCCCTCTTATGCTGAACTGTAGTTTATGTAATAGAAGTAGAATCAAAGCACCTGGTGTGGAAACAGAACCCATATTCTTCTTGTCATGCAACATGGAAGACAAACATGCTACCTAATGAGTTACTCTGGCAGAATTACTATGGCTAAACACCCAGCAATTAACAAGCACACATGTTAACAGAGTACAGCATCAACCAGCTTGACTAAAACAGCCTACAGGCTATGCACATTAACCAAAAAGTGACAACATATTCCCCAGAATTAAGCTACCTAAGAAGTTTTTCATTATGGGTGTGTATCTAGTAATTATACTGTGAAACTGAAAACTAAATTTCTAATTGCAAAGTACAAAACAGGTGTGCTCACCTCTGTGCCTAAAAATGTAGGCTAATTGCCTCTGCTACTTCTGGGCATTCTTTACTATGGCCTCCAGGGCTGTGGAACAAAAACAGAGATACACAGGTATAGTACAGTTCATAGTGGCAAGATTATAGTTAAAAAAAAGATAAGAAAAAGTGAAACAATTACAGTATTATCTCAGGAGCTCTCACTCTGATCATTCAAGGGTGAAGAAAATCTGGATGGTGAATCTTCAATGCACTGTAAAGGTTACTGAACTGCTTACCAGTTTGGGGAATGCTAGTGGTATTAGTAACTGCCCTGGTGAGATACTGCCAGACATTTACCTTATATTAGGGACCCTCATAAGTGTCACCCGACAATTGGTCCCAGTGGTCACTATGAAGCAGGTTGAGGAAGATTTTGTTCTTCCATAGCACTACTTTGGTGCCCAATAAATAGGTTCAGAGGTTCATAGGTAGGTACTAGGCTATTGGCCCTAGGGCCTATATAAGCCTTGCCAAAAAGGTACCCTGGCTTTCGCCACCCAAGAAAATGATTTTCCTGTGCCCCTGTTGAGCAGAGCTGCAAAGGTGAACCTCGGGGTGAATTTTCTATTTCCCATCCAGTCATCAAGATTTTTCTTGAAGAGTGCTAATGAGGAGCTTTGTTTGATATAGATAAGTAGTTTGTTCCAGAGTATGGGCAGTCTCTGGGACAGGAATCTGTCTCTCCAGCATGTTCTGTTTATTGTAATGGCAAGGTTTAGGTCCCTAGAGCATGTAGCATGGAGGCATTGGGATTTCTTTAAGTGGAGCATGTCCAACAGCTCTGGGTTTGACATAGCTTTGAATGTTAGGCAGAGATCGCCTCTGAGTAGGCGATATGCGACAGAGTAAAGCTGGAGTTTTTTGAGATGGTCTGCATAGGGCATCTGTTTGAGGCTGGTAATCCTTTTTGTGAGGTATCTGTGGCCTTTCCAGTTGTTGTAGATGTCTTGTGAGGTACATGCCAAAAGGAGCATTGTACTCTATAATGGGTCTAATGAGTGATGAGTAGAGGGGAACAATGACCTCTTTTTTCTTGGACGAGAAACCTTTTGTGATGAGGTGTGCCACGTAGCAGGATTTCCTGACTACTGTGGCGATGTGATTATCAAAGGAGAGACTACTTTCCACCTGTGTCCCAAGGTCTCTTATCACACTTTTGGTGTTAAGTAGACTACCACCTATGTGGTAACTCATGGGCACAGAGTTTTTACCAAAGGGGATGACAATGCATTTTTGGCATTGAGCTTGAGGCCATGGCTTTGACACCAGGCATCTGCCTCCGTGAAGCCCTTTTGTAGGATGTCCACATCGTTAGATGTTTCTATTATGGCTCCTAGTTTGCAGTCATCTGTGAACTTCATTAGCCGAAGACCTTCTGTGTTAGCCTGTACTTTAGAAAAGTAGATACCAAACAGGAGAGGACCCAGGTTTGAACCCTGTGGTACTCCACTTGTCATTGGTCTGAAGTCAGATTTGGAGTCTGCTACTTTCACAGTGTAGATTCTGTCAGTGAGCCAGTTGGCAATCCATCTTGTGACATAGGGATTTATATCTAGTTTAGTGAGTTTATCTATAATTCCAGAGTGGGGGATGGTGTCAAAAGCCTTGGCGAGATCTAGATAGGCTGTGTGAACCACCTTACCCTTGTTATAGCTTTGGTGACTGTTTCAAAGAAGTCTATCAGGCTTAGGAGACATGATCTGCCTTTTACAAACCTGAACTGGGTAGGGTTTAGAGTTTGGAGATTACCAATGTCTTTGTGTATAAGATCCATGATGATACGTTCCATGGCCTTGCAGACCAGGCTCATTAGGTTAATGGGGCAGTAGTTCCCGGGGTCCGTGGTGGCTCCCCTTTGTGGAGTGGGATAACCATCGCTGTGTGCCATTCAGTGGGCACAAAGCCTGAAGTGAGGCTATTATTGAACATGGTGCTTAGGTGGGGTGCCAGTTCATTCTGCAGTTCATGTAGAACGCAACTTGGGATGTTGTCAGGTCCCATGGATACTGTGTTCCTGGCTTTGGAGAGTGTGGTTTTTACCTGTGCAGCTGTAATTACAGGAACTTTGCATTCTTCCAGTATAGAGATGGGCCCTTTAGGGGGTGAGAGGGGGGTAAAGTTAGCACTGAACCTATCTGCCAAGATGTTGGCAATATCAGTTGGTTCTGTACATTTAGTGCCATTGTGCTGTAACTCAGAGCAGATCTGAGTGTTGTCGTTGAGATTCTTGACATAGCTATAGAATGCTTTGTGGTTGTCTTTAGAATCAGTGGCGATTTTGTTTTCGTAACTGGCTTTGGAGGATTTTATGAGGGATCTTAGCTTCTTACTACAGCTGACCAGGGAGTTCCTCCAATCATGGAATTTTACTCTTTTTTGCAACAGTTTCTTTCTTCTGTTATACAGTTTGTTTATGGCAGGGGACCACCAGATTGCTTTCCTTTTTTTTGAGGATAGTATCTTGGTTCTGTTAGGGATAGCATGATCCATGCACTCGTGTAAGTGATTATAAAGTGCATTTGTGTGGGATTCAGCAGTCGTACCTCTATTGTCCATCTGAATGGGTGTCGTGAAGTTTGCCACTTCTGTCTTAAGAAGCATGAAGTTGGCTTTGGAGAAATTTTTTACGGTGATTTCCCTAATGGGGGTGGGGGAGGGATGTGGATGTCTAGGGTGATTAGCTTGTGGTCGGATCTGATCAACAAGGAATTGACCTCTGGTGTGGAACACCAGTCGCCCATGTTGGTAATGACCAGGTCTAGGATAGTGCTGCCCCTGGTGGGGGTGTGGATAAGTTGATCCAAGGCATTGGAATTTATGAATTTCAGAAAATGTTGAGCAAAAGAATTGGTACATGAGTAGTTTTCCCAGTTAATGGTGGGGTAGTTGAAATCACCCATTATTAGGGTATTGGGTTGTACCCTAATATTTTCCAGTATATCAAGAAATAAGGAGTGGGAATCCTGGGGCATGGTGGGGGATCTGTAGCAAGTTACAGTTTGGATTGCGGTCTTTCCCAGAGTTAGTTGCACTTGGATAATATCGGATGCATTATGCTGAACAACTAGCCTGGAGGTGTGGATATCCTTAATGAATATGGACACGCCACCGTCTTTAGTGTTTCGGTCCAGGTTAGGTGGCCGAAAGGTGTGGTATGAATTATAGCCTGGTAGTGCAGGGGTGCTCTCTGGAGCCTTGAACCAGGTCTCTGTCACTGCACAGATGTCGATGTTCTCCATTTTAAGGACTGCCTCGAGTGAATGCATTTTGAGGTTTAGACTTCTATCATTGATTAGCATTACCCTCAGTTTTTGCTTGCTTGTACCGGTTAAGGTGGTGAATTTGTCATTTTAACCTTGCCTAAAAAAGGCACTATAGGGGTGGCAAGAGCCTTAGCCAGTATCTAGAATCCCAAGGGCGACAGGTGCAGGCCATCTCTGGCAAAGCATTGTGGTCTGTTGATCATGTCATCCCAGGCAGAGAGATACTGGATCCCCTTAGAATGACACCAGAAGCTTAGCCAATTGTTGAAGTCATTCATTTTGTCCTATTACTGTGGTATCATTCTTGGTGATGGCAGAATGCTACTCAGGGCTACGGTCATACCTGCCTGGGCTACAAGATCAGAGAGCTCCTCCGTGTCTCTTTTCATGTAGTCCAGGGAAGTACGTCTCAATTAATTCACACCAACATGGACAATGACCGAGTCATATTTGTACTTGTTGTGACATGACCTGAGTGCGTGCATTATGTGGCAGATCCTGGCACCCGACAGGCAGCTGACAGTAACTTTCTCCTTGTTTAGCCTGCTGAGTGGAACATCAGTGTGCCTAACTATAGAGTCACCTATGACTAGGGTGTTGAGTATGATGTTATGCCTTATGGGCTGTGGTTGAGTGGCACACTGAGTCTGTGGGCTGTGTGTCATTTGTGTTGTGTTAGGGGGTGGAGGTTGCTTGCGTTTCTGCTTTGGAGGTCTCTGTTGCTTGAGCAGACTTTTATTGAGAGCCTCCATGAATGTAGGTGTGTGTTTCATGTTTCTGTGTTTGTGTTTTGGTGGTGTAGGTTTTGAGGGACTATGTGGTGAGTGTGGTGTGGTGTAGATGTTTACCTTCTCCTCTTGACTGTCTAGTCCAGTCTTGGGTGAAGAGAGCTTTGCTTCCAGTTTGGCTATATAAGTGCATCTCTCACAGGTTGTAGTGTTGGGTGGTAGGAGGAGAGGGTTGTCTGTGTACATGAGACAATTGCTGCATTGCCCCAAGATGCCCAGATTCATCAGGTAGACAGGTAGACAGTGCCATCTGAAAGAATGGTCATTCACTAGGTCTCATATTAGAGAATAAAGTCTAGCATTTTGTCATCATGCCCTTCTCCCACTGTGAGAATTACTGCACAATGATGAGCAACTTAGGAGAATGGCTAGTGGCAGGGTTCAAGATGGATGAGGTCATATTTTAGCAAATATGCCAGGGTCATACTACAGGGCATCACCAGCTACTGTCAGGCAGTGAAAACATGTCCTTAGGAGTCCATATTCATGCTCTACAACAATCCAGGTTTGTGATAGGGCATAGTTGTATGTATGGTCTGTTGCAGTCTGCAGATTTTAAGTCAGTGTCATCAATCAGGTCTCCAGGGCATGTCTGACATCATCAGTAAGATGCCTCTGGGGAAGCAAACCCTCTCAAACCATTGACAGAGGTCACATATATGCCATATGTGGGAGTCAAAAGCTACCTGGGTGGCCTGCATGCACATTGTAAATGATATGTGCATGACAAAGCACCTGGCAGTTGATGGAATGATAACCTTTACGGTTCATGTACCTTCTTCCCAGGTCAGCAGGTAGGACCTTCATTTTCTGGTCAACAACATCTCTTGGAAGTGGGCTATATCATAGAAACCCCACATAGTGTTGGCTCTCTCCTCTGTGGTAAATGTCAACCACATATGCCCCCCCCCCATATTCTGCATCATGGCATGAAGGAAATGATGGCGTATCCATGAGGCAGTTGCCTGAGGTAAACCTACTCTATCCTTGCTGGTCAGTGAAAGGTCCCTATGGCTAGTATATGTAGGCCTTTGTATCCATATGTGTGTGTAATCCAGAACTCCCATGGGCCTGTAGATAAGCCTAACATGTACCTACTAACACTCTGGTATCCACACAGCACTGGTCTACAGTGTTGGTGTAGTGAAGGCCATGAAATGTTAACTGAGGTCAGATGACAAGGTGCCTCTAAGAGTGATGAGGTGCACCACCATGGCTCATAGCAGCAATAATAGCCTGCTGCATATGCAAGTTCATTAATGCTCTGACATCCCCTAGCACATCTGTATGACTCCCCAGCCTGAACACCAGGATTTTGTTATGGTCATTACCAGTAATTTTTGCACACTATGTTGTATTCTTTATATGTTTCTGAATCACCCAGCCATCTTCTTTTACCTCATCTGCATACTTGAATCCCCTCATTTTAATACTATTGATCATTATAAACTGATTACACCACCAGTAGCATACACTGTGAGCAGCTCTGCCTCTTGGTCTTTACCACTCACACAGGATATGTATCTGAATCTCACACATCCTGTGCAAGTCCACTCATTGCTCAGCATTGCTTACCACAATGTGACAAATGTTTCTGAATCCCAAGTTAAAAGCTGAATCCTTTAATTACTCTGAAAATATTTTTTTCAAAGAAAGAATTAAAAATTATGAAGTATCACAGTGGGATACCCACAGTCCTCATATTCTGGTATCTGGAATCATATTCCATTTCAGTGGTTTGGTTCTGAAGTGCTTTTAGATATTGTGCCAGTCATTTAATTTGTTTAACATATTGAGTATTTTCAATTTGTAAATTTTGAATAGTATCAGTCATTATTTGTATTTGTTGCCGTGGTGGTGGTGCTGCGGTAGCGTTGTCGTCTCACAGTAAGAAGCTGACCGGTTCGACTCTCAGCTAGAGCATCTTCTGCGTGGAAACATGCGTGAATGGCCGTACCTTTGCTGAAGGTTGTGCGTTAGGTCTGGCAACTCAGTACGTAAAAATCAACTGCCAATCATTAGCGGACCGGAGTTCCGCTGTGGCAACCCCTAACCGGGAAAAGCCGAAAGACACAACAACATCAGTCATTATTTGTTGATTTGATTGTAAGACTTGTAATTGTTCTTGCTTTTGTGCTGAAATAGCTTTTAAGGAATCTACCTCATGTAAAATACCATGAAAATTCTGGAATACAGTATTTAAATGCTCCAACTTGTTGACAATTTATAATTCCCAGAAAGGAACCACAATGTTTTGTGAAAGTATATTGCAAACCAAATACAAATCTGCCCAGAGGAGTCTAAGCATTTTAAATTTGCAAAGCAATACCCCTCCCCCAAAAAATACTGAGTTGGTATTGCTTATGGTTTTAAAACAACATTTAGTGTTTTCATCCACTTAAGAGTCCAGGACTTAATCAGACTCTGCTATACTTAAAAAATAACTATTTATACACGACCTTGAAAAGCTATGTGATCTTAAAATGTTTCATGGGATGTTACAATGTATCATATGACATATTCAGCAGTTAACAACAAAAATGTAAACAGTATACACATTAAAAGCTTACAAACATCAAAATGACATATATTAACAGTTTGTTTAAAAACAACTTTGAAAATGTAAAACATTCAGTTTAAATATCTTAAGGTTACTCATAATTTAACTGACCTTAACTTTTAAATGATGTTGTTGTTGTTGTATCTTTCGGCTTTTAGGGGTCGCCACAGCGGAACTCTGGTCCACTAATGATTGGCAGTTGATTTTTACGTGCCGAGTTGCCAGCCCTGATGCACAACCTTCAACGAAGGTACGCCCATTCACGCATGTCTCCACGCAGAAGACTCTCTTGCTGAGAATCGAACTGAACAGCGTCTTACTGTGAGGTGACAATGCTACCGCAGCACCACCACCGTGGTGCTGTGTCACATTCATTCAAAGCTGTCACACCAGCTCCCTGTATTTCAGTCTGGTCTCCTAAGCATCTTCCCTGGCATTTACTAATGCTCTCTTCAAAGTAAGAAATAAAAGCTTTTTTTAAATGCTTAAATTCATTGGAATGCTTGTAAAGGGCACTGTAGGACATTGTTTTTATGTTCATGTTTAATGTCATACATGTGCTCGTAAATTCTGTACCATAATGTTCTGTCTGTCTTTCCAACATAGAATGCATTACATGAAGAGCACAGTGCATGTTTCTTTAAAAAAACATTCAGTAGTACACCTAACATTTATTAAAATGACTGCTGAGAATATTTACAAACCACTACACACAGCCACAACTTAACACTTACCATGGGTTCCATTCCTTACTCCTGGAAACATGCCGTAATTGTCACAGTTCCTAAAACCAGGAATCTAACTTCTGCAGCTGACTACAGACTAATAGCCAGAATTTGGCAAAAATACTGGAGAGATTACTATACAGCCTAGTTACAGAGTACATTGGAACATATAACCTCCTTTCTAACAAACATTATGGCTTTCACAGCAAATATGATAAACAGCACATAATGAAACAATGGACAAAGGAAACCAAACAGGAGACCTCTTTAAAGTATTGAAACATGCATTTGTACCAAACATTCTTTCCTAAATAGCAAATTGTTTAACTTTGGTTTTAGTCATACTGCATGAGGTGGTTCTCAAGCTTGCCTCCATGACAGAATGTTTATAGTCAAGTATTGACAAAACACACCAAAAAGTGGAACCTTCTTAGCTTGGGTGCCTCAGGGTTCAGTTCTAGGCCCCCTCCTATTTTTTTTTTTATTAGCAGCCTACCATTTGACCTACTCAACCTAAACTGCACAGTATACTTCTGATAAATCAAACTCTAAACAGCTTCATATCTCTTGATGGTTCAAAAGACACTGCCATGCAATACAAAAAGCCAGGTGGTTACCAGTAGTTGCCAAGGCAACATAAACTACTTCACCTACAAATTACCCAACTGCTCTTATTGCCCACCCCTAATAACAAAGCTCCATTGTAGAGAGCCTGCCTTACCCTTACTTTCATCTGCTTATAATACAACCTCCTTGGTTAGGCCCCACTTCCCTAAGGTAATAGGTAAAAACATTTACAATGTTTGCCCTTATAGCCTGGAATTCTCTGCCACAAACTTTCAGAAAATGGAAGAAAGTTAATATAATCAGTAAATTCTCTTCCAGATACATACAGAAGAATGCAAATCATTTTGCTTTGATAATGACAAAGAATCCAACCTAAGGCAATAACTACATACCTGTGTTATGCAATTAACCTGTGTTGCAAGTGCATTAAATTGCTTCTTTATTGATTCATCGAATTGCAATGTAAGCCTCCTGCCCAGCTTAGTGATGTATGTTATCTAAAACACAGAGGTTACCTTAAAAAAGTTAATTCTGTTACACTACCATTATTTGGTCAAGTCTGAGCTGAATATGTGGTAAGCTTATGGGCACTATATCGAAAAAGGAAATTTGTTTATGTTTTCGGTGTACTGGATGTTGATATTTAGTATTGTTGATATTATGAATTGTTGACATATTATGGCCAATGTACTTTGTGTCAGTCTTTTAATATGTTGCCCATTCATGATATAATCATATGCATGTATACATAGGTTCATAGGTTCATGATGATCATGCTTCCACAGTAATGCTTGATTTTGGCACCTTTTTTCTGCAAAGATGGATACTCTTCTACAGACATTTGTTGTCCATAGCTCTGTCATGTTCTCACAGGTTCATAGGTGATTACTAGACCAGCTGCCCTTGAGGGCAATTTTAAGCTTAGATAATTTCACTTTTTATGCTAAAATTAACCTATTTTAGAGACTGGCCTTACCCATCCCATGGTGGACAATTATATATTACCCTACTGAGAATAACTGGTATCATACCATAGATAAATTTGAGGGGACTCATGCATGGGGTTAAGCATTTAGGAGCTGCCTATGTCCATTAGTACAGTGAGGGCAGTCTTGGGTTAACTTTTCTGTTTCCCATCCAAAGATCCAAATTGTTTTTGAATATGGACAGGGAGTCTGTTCCAAAGCAGCAGTATCCACTGTGAGATATATCTGTCCCTCAAAACCATTCTGTTGATGTTGCAGAAGAGGTTTAGATCCCTAAACTGAGTATTTCTGATGGCATTTGACTTGCTGATATGCAATAAATCCATCAGTAATGCATCAGAGGATACCTTGTATGACAGACACATGCCACCTCTTAGCAGTCTGTAGGATACCGAGTATAGTAACAGGGCTTTGAGTGAGTCAGTTCATGTAGGACATGTTGTTTAGGTCTTGTATCCTTTCAGTAAGATATCTTTGTAGGCATTCAAGTTGATGCATTGGACAGATACATGCCAAAGGGGGCATTATATTGAATGATTGGCCTAATGAGGACTGAGTAAAGGGGGGCAATGACACCCCTAGATTTAGACACAATCTCTTTGTTTATAAGTTGTGCAATATAGAAGAACTTTCTTACAACAATGGACACATGTTTGTCAAAAGTTAGGTCCCTCTCCACATAAGTTACCAAATTCTGAACAACTGGGTCAACTCACAGGGGCATATTGTTAATGTGGTAGTTCACTTTGATGACTTCCCAAAGTATATAAATTAATTTCCCCTTCAGTCAAATGGAGACATTCTTTTTGTTCACAATGTGATTTAATTTTCATGTTACTTTGGGCATATAGGAAGCAAGTTAATGATTCAAATGAGCGTATTACTTTTAAATAAGAAGAGTTTTTTCTGTAAGTGGTAGTTTATGCAACAGTATGTGTTTAACTGGTCTTTGTGTCACTGATATTGATTTCTGTGTTATGTTTTGTTGCACTTATGACTTAGTTATTGGTTTCTTGATATTTGTGTATAATACCCCTTGCTGGCATTCACAAAAAAATAAACTTAATCTTCCAGGATTTGGTACCATGGTAATAGCAATTGTGGGAGCTTTTCAGATTGTTTTTCTTCTAGATATTCTACAGTCAGAGATGATTATGAAAATTAAGTATAAAAGAAAGATTGCATTTTTTCTGGGTGCTAATGTCCATTCTTATGGAGTTTGAATGCCGTTAATTCATTGCAGTCTGTGTGTCTAGGATATCACTGGTGTCATCTTCTTTATCATGAGGTTGATTACCAGCTGGCTATGTCCCAGTGGTCACCAGAGCCCTCTGGTCATATATGTATACTGATTGAGTAAACACATTCATTAATGGCATGCCTGAGGGGTACATTGTAGGATCTGTCTCGTATAATGATGGCATGTGCTTATATAAGGCAGATTTTAGTGTGCATGTGTGTGTGCTCCTGTGCTACCAGTATATGTATTTCTGTATAGGTAGGGAGTGGCATTAGTGTTTTGTGGTTGAATGTTTGGAAGGTGTGTGCTGTTTGTGTGGTCATTAAACAAGAAAGGGTAAATGACTCTGTGTTGCAAGCAATAATTTGTCCTATATAAGTGCAATGTCAGAGTTGGTTATGTAAGTTTGGGGGGTGCAGGAGCTTGACACCGTTTGGGGGTATGGGAAGTTTGCTCCCCACATGAAAACGCCTGCTTTATATATGTTACTGTGTATGTGGGTTGTTGCATGGGTTTTGTAGAGTAATAGTTATGTCTGTTTCACATGCAAAAGGTCAATCCTGAGTTGTGTCATTACTTTGGCAGTTAGCACAGAAGATTAAGGCAAAGAGCTGCTTCTTGTAGTCAAGGATTTGGTTCCATTTGTCTACAGTGTGAATCTAAACAAGTTGTTTAATTAGAGACTTCCCTACGGTAGTTGGGAAATTGGACTTTTCTTCTCTATGGTCCATTGGACCATATACCAATGACCTCTACATGTATAATGGAGAGATTGCGAGGAGTACATTTTTGATCATTAGGCTGGTCAGTGAGTGTGCTTTGTTGATCTATTTTTTGACCAAGTGTTTATCTCCAAGCCTTACCTCAGAATTTTAAATAACCTTTGATATCATCAGCTGACAACAATAAATTTACAGGAATATGTTCAGTTAGCAGCAACAATTCTTCTGAAGAGGGGTGGCAATCCAAATGCTCAGCCTGTTGGTTGCCATCAACTCAGATGTGTACACATGTGGAAGGTATTGTGGGTATCCATTTGACATAGATTGCATATGCCCCTTTTCAGGAGAAAGGTTGGGCCACTGGAAAAAAAAAAAAAAAAAAAAAACTCATTGGTAGTTTGGATTGCTTGTGAGGGCTTACATTGTCCTCAGGATTGCCTAAATGGCAACCTTATCCAGACAGCTCTTGCCCTGGTGAAAGTTCTGTGTAAGACAGTCAATGACTTGTGTCCCATTGTGGAGTGACTTGATGGTCGGCAGTCATAGGGGCAAAAAAACGCTAGAAAAAAACATTTAGACAACATGAGACTTTAGTCAGTTATAGATACATTTTATATCATCTGAATTGGTTGAGATTACCTGCTTTATACAAAGGCTGGACCCAGCATTACTGCTGGGTTTCAATAAATCAGAAACAGCTGATTTTGCTGGACAACAATGCTATTTGCATGAGAAAACACACCTTGTAATTATCTCTACTTTTAGTAAGTGTTGTACTCCTAAAGTACTGTATAGCTTTATAATTTGTCCTCACCTGTCTTATGGGAGTCATACATTAGCCTTTAATTCTATCAGTACTTTGAAAAAGGTCAGCATTGTATTCTATTGTTGTATTTTGTTAGTATATTTGGTTATATAATACATTTGGGAGATAAACTTGTCCATTAAGCATTTGCAACAGGTCATCTTTTCACCAGAAAGAAGAATTGACAGTGTACCGGGGGTGTCCCTTTTCCCTTGCTGGTAATATTTTGGAATCATTATATATAAGTAATGTGTGCATGTGTGTGTGTGTGTGTGTGTGTGTGTGTGTGTGTGTGTGGAGGGGGGCAGCACCTGACATCAGGGAGTGAAGTGAATCTTGCCCCTGCAAATACATTTTTTGGGGTGATTTTTCTGTCCTGAATGCAAACACCATTCATGAGGTTTTGATCATTTGCAATCCTACTTGGTAAGGTAATAACTGATTTGCAGACTTGCCAGGGTGCCTTGCATTCTGTTAGGCAATTTGTTGCTAGCTGCAGTATTGTTTATTTTAATACCAGATTTTACTGAATCTAGGAAGTCACTACACAATTGAAAAGTAACTTACTCCTGCTGATGTTCATTGTGCTATTGTCTGAATAAATGCACATTTGTTATTGTGTCATAAAGACTGAGTTTTATGACACAGTATAAATGTGGTGTGTGTGTGTGTTTTTGTGTGTGTGTGTGTGTGTGTGTGTGTGTGTGTGTGTGTGTGTGTGTGTGTGTGTGTGTGTGTGCATGCTTGTGGGGTACCTGAGGGATTTCAGTAATTTACTGGGTAGTACCAATTACAAACTGTCTTTGCTTTCTGTGAAGACTAAGCAGTAGGGGGACTCAGAAAACGCCTCTGTCAGAGAGCTGTAACCACAACAGAACATTGTGATTGTGCTAGTAAAGACAAGCAGGCAGCCCCAAACCACATAACAAGAAGCAACCTCAGCTAGTCATGACATTATCTGGGGCTTTGACCTTTGACACTGCTTCACTGAAGAAAGAACATTGACTTGCACTTCAGAAACTACTGTGTATGCTTAGAGTTGGGGATACGCTACTGTACTACAGGTTTTGTCTCACGGGAGGAAGCAAAACAATCAAAGGAAAGTTTGTTCTTGAAGGAAAAGAGTGAGTGATCTCAAGAGAGAAAAAACACAGATATAGCATTTATAGTGTGTAATGCTAGCAATTAGCTTAGTGTTTCTATGTTATAACAAAACTATAAAATCAGCATAAGCCCAAAGAGAACTGCTAGCAGAGCAAAAAAAAAAACATTTTGAGCTATATGAATTTGTGTATTTGTTATAAATTGAACAAGCTTTCATTGTCATTTCCATGCAGAACAGCAATATATGAGAGTAAACACTTAGGCAAGACACTGAAATATCACAGGACAATGTGGATAAATAAACCAGAGTAGACTTAGAATAAAATGCAGAGAAATGGGTAGGAATTTTTTGCAAAAATACACTATTGTAGAGCATTTGGATAAGATGATCACAGAAGAAACACCAGCAGTTGCTGAAAACTGCAATATAGTGAAAGCTCAAACTTTAATAAGAAGTTATATAATGAAAAGAAACACCTCTACTTGCTTCTGTGTTAGAGTTAACACACCTGTAGTGTAACTAGGATGGTATTTCTAGGAACATGGGTTCAAGTCCCAAATGAGGCACTTCTTTCTCTCCTCTTTATATAATATGTAACATACATTTTTCATTGTGTAGTGTCATTCATACATCTATGTTAGCTTATAAGGATTGCCCATCTTTGGCAGCTCTAAAACACCTTATGGCTCAGTATTATTTTTCAGAATTTCATTTCATATGCAAGCAACATTTAAATACCTTTTTTCACATTCATAGAAGGGAATTTGGAATCTACATATACTGTAACGTATACACATGATTACAAGCATACATTACTAAGCAGTAGTTAGTCCATAAATCAATCATACTGACCAAAGGAAGAAGGGAGAATAATTAAAATAATGTGTATACAGTTTAATAGGGTTTTAACATAGTGATACTCCTTACCTGATCATTATGGGATAACATACAGTGTTAACATAGTTTATTCTTCTTCTTTTTACTTTGACTAGTTCCCTGATTTGTTTACTTAAACTAATGAGGAACTTTGTGCACAGCAGAGTAAAAAGTCCCTCACTGGTCTAAACAAGTGAAGCAGGGAACTAGTCAAGTCTCTGAAAGCATACTTTGAGGTAAAAATAGCCTCAAAAGTTAAGGATAACCATAAGGCATTTTTCAGTTATGTCCACAATCTTAAGGGCAACACCCAACAATGTGCAGAATTAGTTGGAGATGGCATCACCTATACTAAGCCAGAAGATATAGCAAATCTACTGGCCAACAAAATCAGCTCAAATTTCACCTTCCCATCACCCCCAGTTCTCCCCCAAGAAATATTCTCCACCATTCCCATGCCAACCATCACCGAAAAATAAGTTGTCACTACACTCTCTAAAGCTAAAAACCCAGCTTCAGTGGGGCCTGATGATATACCATGTTGGCTCTTAAACAGATTAAATCAAGACTTATCAGGCTTATTAGGATTTCTATTTAGGTGCAGCCCCCGGATAGGCTTTGTCCCAATAGAGTGGAAGACAACAACAGTCATCCCTCTGCATAAATGGGGGGCCATCTACTGACCCAGGAAATTACAGACCTATAAGTTAGTCATATACATAAGGCCATGGAAAGAATAATTATGGAACCAATATATAATGACATAGGAAATCTCCAAACACTATAACTGACCCAATTCAGCTTTCTTATAGGCAGGTCATGCCTACTGAATCTGGTGGATTTCTCTGAGAAAAGTCACTAAGGCATGGATGAGGGTAAAACAATACTTACTGTCTACCTTGACCTGGTCAAGGAATATGACACAGTTCCCAACTCAGGTATTATAAAAAACTTACAAAACTGGGCATAAATACTTACATCACCAGATGGATAGCAAACTGGCTCATGGAGAGGACACATGGTTAAACTGGATGAATTCAGATCCAACAAGAGGCCAGCTACTAGTGGTGTGCCACAGAACTATGTGCTGGGACCATTCCTGTTTGGAATATACTTCTCTGATGTCAAAGCTAATGTGGTAGGCCTCTGGATGACAAAATATGATCGTGACTGCAAGCTGCAGACAATCAATAAATTCCCCAATGATGTAGGTCCTTCAGGAGGGTCTAGATCAGTCAAATAATTGGTGGCAGAACCATGACCTAAAAACTAAATGTGAAAAAATGCATTATCATTTCTTTTGGGAAGTCAAATACCCCTGTAAATTACAACATCAATAGCACATCCCTAAGAGTAGACTCACAGGTGAGAGATCTAGGTACACAGATAGATAGTAGCTTGAAGTTTGACATACATGCATACACAGTGGTGAGGAAGTCCTTCTATATGGCACAACTCATAAGTAGAGATATGTCATCCAGATCCAAGGAAATTATAATCTTGCTGTATAACTGTGTGCAGCACACGATAACTGAGTGCAGCAGCTGGAGTGTCCTCAGATGTTCCTCACAAAGAAAGTACAGGGTGCAAACAACAAGTCCTATGTGGATAGACTAAAATCCCTATTCCTTTACTCTGTCTCCTACCGACCATTAAGGGTTGACCTATGTCTGACCTACAAGGCACTCACTGATTCAGCCTTGATGGAGCTGCAAGTCAGACAGTACAAGGGTCAACTGATCTAGGTCTCTAAACTTAGTCAGCGACTCAAATGAAACATGCTGAAGAGACAGATATGTGTCTCAAAGATTGCCCTTTTTTGGAACAGACTTCCTATTCACATTAAGCAGACCCCTTCCCTGGCCCTCTTCAAATGCAAGTTGGATCAACAAATGGAGAATTGCAAATTCACACCTGGGGTAGTGCCTATGTCCCTTATGGACAGGGGCAATCTGTAATATACACAATGCATAGGCACAAACCCATGCAATCCTCTTGCCCTGAGGGACTATATATTGGGTAAAATATGGTTATATTCGCTAGGCTTGTATAGCCTAGTAATCTCCTATGAAACTATGAAACTATTTAGCAAGCACACCACCTTAGATTCATGTCAGAAAAATTAATCCCTAATATTGATACAACAAAAACGAAAAAAACAGATGTTAATAAAAGCCAGTAGTGAAGAAAACCAAACAAACTGAACCTTCACACATATCAAAAAACATAAAAGAAATTAAAGCCACTGCAAAAGTGATATAAAAAATAATCCATCCTGCAGCCACTTACTATGCTAACTCCACAAGTGGATCTAAAGAAGTCTACAAGGATGAAAGTGGTTATCCAAAAGAAAACCAATAAAAGGAATGATCTGGATTCAGTCTCTTTTTGAAGAAGGTGTATTGGGAATGGGATTTATTTTTTTAGAAATAAGATTATTTACTTGAAGGGATTACTCTAAATACTTGAACTCTTAACAATCCTGTGCTGGAATTTCAGTTTGTTCAGATGTATACTCCCTGCATATGTCCTGCCAGGTTGGATTAGAGATACTGGAGCCCCCATCCATGGGTGACCTTTGATTTTATACCAGCATTTTAAAAATCAAGTAGCCTCACAAATAACTCAATGCAATTACAAAATAAAAACATGCAGAATAGTTTGGTATCTAGCAAATAAAACTAATAAGTAGTATTCAGATATAACATTTGAACTGAGTGTGTATCAGATCACAAAATTATGTACGTTACTTATTTATTCAATGTTCATTAGCAAAATTAACATATTGATACAAATGGTCCTTAAGGACCCATTTCATTCATTATTCAGATATCTGCAGTAACATGTATCACAACAGCATTTACAATGTCATACATTGACACCTAATTAACATTCAGAAGTATGCACATCTATTGGACACAACAATCAGTGTGCCCACTGTAGATCTGACATAACTCATGAAAAAGTCTGACCATGAATGAAAGGAAAGAATATATATACTTGCAACTGTAGCGATTGCCATATTCTCCATGCCACTAAGCAGAAAGAAACTAAAATCAAACACTATATGTCAAATTGAATCCTTTCTCTCTCTCTCTCTCTGTATATATATATATATATATATATATATATATATATATATATATATATATATGTATATATGTATCAATGAGTACCATGCTATTCATCAAACATATGGCTTGTTGAATGCCATTTTAATGTGAAAACTGATTGTTCCCAAGCGCAGGAAGAACTGAACTCTGCAGTATTGAATATATAATTATATTAATAATTAATTAATTATAAATATAATTATATAATCATGCTAGTGAAGTGATATCGTTGCTGCCTCCCAGCAAGAGGTTCTCTGGTTTGATTCTCGGGTGGTGTTCTTTCTGTATGGAGTCTGTATGTCCTCCCTGCGTTTGTGTGGATTTCCTCTAGGTGCTCTGCTTTTCTCCCACATTACAACGACTTGTCTGGAGTGTTTCTCCCTGGGCCACTGCTATAAATTGGCTTTGTTCCAAGTCAGAATTTCCTGGTTAACAAATGTTAAATAAATAAATATAAGGTAAGTGGAAATGGGTAGAAATGCCAAAACTTTCATTTATATATTTAGTTTCTGCATATGTGTTGACAAAGTGTGTGTGTGTTGACAAAGTGTGTGTGTGTGTATGTGTGTGTGTGTGTGTGTGTGTGTGTGTGTGCGTGCGTGTGTGTGTGTGTGTGTGTGTGTGTGTGTGTGTGTGTGTGTGTGTGTGTGTGTGTGTGTGAATATTCACCAGTTAGGGTTACAGTAAAGGCAAGGGAAGGGGATAAATGTAGTGTTGTGCTTTTGTACTGGTATCTGTGAAAAGTAAGTGTGTGTGTGTGTGTGTGTGTGTGTGTGTGTGTGTGTGTGTGTGTGTGTGTGTGTGTGTGTGTGTGTGTGTGTGTGTGTGTGTGTGTGTGTGTGTGTGTGTGTGTGCGTGTATATGTGTGTGTGTATGTGTGTGTGTTAGGGGAAATAGTGTTTAGCATACTAACATGTAGGGTTGGGGTTAGTGGCCGGGGTAGGATTAGTGTTAAGGTTGGCTCATATCAGTAAGTTGGTATAGTGGGATCCTAACCTTACCTACCCCTGTCCTTAACCTCAACCTACACATCAGGATACTAAATATATTTTCTGTAACACTATCACTGTATCATCAGAGTTTTCCTTTTTTCACTGAGTTTAGTGATTTGAGAAAATAGCATTGTGACAAAACATAAGCACAATATTTTTGTTTAGGTTAAATGTGGCCTGACAATTTCTGTGGGTGACCAGTAGTCTCTCTGTCAATATCTATCTCTATCTGTCTAAATATATATATATATATATATATATATATATGTATGGCAATATATTGTACACCTAATTCATTGAACACCATGATATCAACAAAATGTCGAAATCAGGAAATCCCAAAACCACAAAACTCCAAGGCTCAAAATATCAAAATCCCGACAGCAGTACACAACACCCATACTGCCACTCTAGCTGTACAATGTAATCTGTGCACAATCTCCAAAAGAACATCTACATAAAAGAAAAACAGTTGAGAAAGTGACCCAAGGAAAACATACATCACACATATTAACATCACCCTCTCATGAGTCACCAACAAAGTAACTGCAAATGTTCATGTATAGATAGCATATATGCCTCTGTATCATTGGAAATGTATTTATTTATTTATTTTATTTACATTTGTTTACCGGGAAATTCCGACTGGACACATGTCCTTTTTCAGCAGAGGCCTGAGGAGAAAAGCTCCACAAGTAAAAAATGAGCACACATACAAGATTAATTGAGTATACAGTAAAGAACATGACATGCAATAAAAATAGAGCAAATAGGTCTTTGTAACTGAGTAAACTGAGTTTACAGTAAAGAACAAAGCATACAACACAGTTATAACTGCTGAATCCTACACAAATGCACTCTATAAGCACTTACACGAGTGCATGGATTGTGCTATCCCAAACAGAACCAAGACGTTATCCTCCAAAAAAGGAAGCCAATCTGGTTGTCCCCTGCCATAAACAAAATACAACAGAAGGAAGAAATTGTTCCAAATGAGAATTAAATTCTATGAGTGGAGGAGCTCCCTGGTCAGCCTCAGTAAGAAGCTGAGATCCCTTATAAGATCCTCCAAAGCTAGCTACGAAAACAAAATCACCACTGATTCTAAGGCCAGCCACAAAGCATTCAATAGCTATGTCAAGAATCTCAATGGCAACACCAATATCTGCTCTGAGTTACAGCACAATGGCACAAAAATTACAGAACCAACTGATATTGCCAACATCCTGGCAGATAGGTTCAGTGCTAACTTTACCCCCCTCTCACCCCATAAAGGGCCCATATCTATACAGGAAGAATGCAGAGTCCCTGTAATCACATTTATGCAGGTAAAAGCTGCACTCTCTAAAACAAAAAACACAGCATCCATAAGACTGGACAACATCCCAGGCTGCATTTTACATGAACTTCAGAATGAACTGGCTCCCCACCTAAGCATCATGTTCAATCATAGTCTCACGTCAAGCTTTGTGCCCACTGAATGGTGCACAGCAACAGTTATCCCACTCCACAAAGGGGGAGCCACTACTGATCCTGGGGACTATCGCCCTATTAGCCTCATGAGCCTGCAAGGCCATGGAACGTATCTTCATGGTACTCATAAACACAAACATTGGTAACCTCCAAACTCTGGACACCACCCAGTTCGGGTTTGTGAAGGGTAGATCATGCCTTCTGTACCTGATTGACTTCTTTGAGGTAGTCACCAAAGCCGTAGACGAGGGTAAGGTGGTTCACACAGCCTATCTTGACCTCAACAAGGTTTTCAACACCATCTCCCATTCTGGAATTATAGCTAAACTCACTAAACTAGGCATAAATCCCTACGTCACAAGACGGGATGCCAACTGGCTCACTCACAGAACCTACACTGTAAAAGTTGCAGACTCCGAATCTGACTTCAAACCAGTGACAAGTGGAGTACCACAGGGTTCAGTGCTGAGACCGCTCCTGTTTGGTATCTACTTCTCTGAAGTACAGGCTAACACAGAAGGCCTCTGGCTAACGAAGTTCACAGATGACTGCAAACTAGGAGCCATAGTCGAGTCCCCAAATGATGTGGACATCCTACAGAAGGGTCTTACTGAGACAGATGCCTGGTATCAGAGGCATGGCCTCAAGCTTAATGCCAAAAAGTGCATTATCATCCCCTTTGGTAATCTGTACCCATGAACTACCACATAAACGGCAGTCTACTTAATGCCGAATGTGTGATACGAGACCTTTGGACCCAGGTGGACAGTAGTCTCTCCTTTGATAATCACATCACCACAGTAGTCAGGAAATCCTTCTATGTGGCACACCTCATCACAAACAGGTTCTCATCCAAGAAAAAAGAGGTCATTGTTCCCCTCTATTCTGCACTCATTAGACCCATTATAGAGTACAATGCCCCTTTTGGAATGTACCTCACAAGACATCTGTAGCAGCTGGAAAGGCCACAGAAGTACCTCACAAAGAGGGATTACTAGCCTCAAACAGATGCCCTACACTGACCGTTTCAAAAAAACTCCAGCTTTACTCTGTAGCATATTGCCTACTCTGAGGAGATCTCTGCCTGACATATAAAGTTATGTTAAACCCAGAGCTGTTGGAAATGCTATAACTAAAGAAATCCCAATTCCTCCAAGCTACACGCTCTAGGGACCTAAACCTTGTTACCACGACAAACAGGACATGCTGGAGGGATAGATTCCTGTCCCAGAGACTTCCTATACTCTGGAACAAGCTACCCATCTATGTCAAGCAAAGTTCCTCATTAGCACTCTTCAAGAAAAATCTTGATGAGTGGATGGGAAATAGGAAATACACCCCGGGGATCACTTCTGTGGCTCTGCTCGACAGGGGCACAGGAAATTAACTTTCTTGGTTGGTGTATGCCAGGGAACCTTGTTGGCTAGGCTTACTTAGGCCCTTGGGCCGATAGCCTAGTACCTATCTATGAACCTATAAAGCAATAGGTACTTGTAACAAATTGAAGAAACAATAATAAAGAAACATAAGTAACTAGTAGATATAGACTTAGGGATATCTGACAAGAGACTGAGAGTCAAGGAAGGTTGAAAAGCAAATAGTACTTAAAGTCTAACATGCTCAGTAGCAGATAATAAAGAAAATCAGACCTATAGCATTTGGGATAGGACTCTTTTTTTTTTTTTTTTTTTTTTTTTTAGTCGAGATTGGGGCAAGGACAGAGCCAGTGCATTTTTAGGTGAGAATTGAGTGCAGTCTTGAAGTGACTGCTGGATGGTAACGTGGTTGTAGAGGTGGTGGGGGGTTCCATAGTTTGGATATGGCACAGGAGAACAGAGCTTCTCCTGCAGAGTTTTTGCTGTTGGAGCGTAGGGGTCTAGAGGAGTAGTATGGTTGGAGAAGGTTTTGAAGTGATGGGATTTTATGAGGATGGTTTACTAGTTTGTGGGCAAATGAGAGTTGATTCAGGTGAAGAAGTTGTGGGAGTTCCAGCCAGTCTAGTTCTCTAAGTGTGTTTCAGTGGTGGCCGCGGTAGGATGAGCCCGTTGTGAATTTTGTGATTTTATTGTAGCAGGATTCAAGCCTGTTTAGGTCAGACTGTCTAAGGTTGGTAAGTATAGGAGAAGCATAGAGTAAGGTGGAGATTAGTTGGGAATTGGCATGAAAGAAACATAGACTGAAGCTAAGCCCAGATTATGCACTTTTCACTAAATGTTGTGAGTAAAATTAAATCTGCAGCTTTTACTCTTATCTCCAGAAACATTTCTGCAAATACATTTTTTACTGGGGTTCAAAATTACAAAATGCATATTGGACTGTGGCAGATAAATCAAGCAAACAACAATTCTTAAGCCCTTGTTTTATAAGCCCAGTATGACTTTTTCAGCATCAAGCACAAGACTAGTGGAATAGTCTGACTATATAGTTGTCTGCATACTGCCCCCTTGGGGAGCAATATCCCATCCATTTAAAAAAATTGATGTAGAGCACACATCTATTAAAGTTCTGTTAGGTGGATAAAACAAGAATATTTACACCACAAGACACAGGATGCACCACTTGACATACATCCCACCGAACTTGTTCTTCAGTGACTATGAAGACACTTCAGGATTTTCCAAAGTTATGCCCTTGGATACACTGCTAGACATTAGTGTCTTATTTTATTTACCCACTGCCGTACTCTTTGTGATGGCAAAGCTATTGTTACCTCCACAAAAGTGGATGCCATAATATCATCTGCAACTACACAGGGATTGTTAAATGATACAGCCACTGTTAAATGGAGATCTGCAGTAGAAATATACCTCTTTACCTTGACTTGATCCGATGGCTAGAAATGACTTGTACACTCCCCCAGAAACTCCCTTGACACCGAAAGTATAACAGCTTTCCCTTTACATTTGATCGACATCTTGCTCTTGCATGCCCAGTAATTTCTACTTTTCTGGCAATTTCTTCAAGTCCTCACATGCAGAATCACATTAATTTTCCAGACTGAAGTCCCCAGTTTATACTTATCCAGAGTTTTGACGAAGCCTTCCACAGGAATGCACAATCTTTTTTATTTATTGATGACATTGTTATCATCAAAAATTTTTGCCTTTCAAGTTCTACTTAAAGTCAGTAACTAAACCTAAAAGTCAGACCAATATATTCTATGCTTTTTTATAGTCAAAACCTTGTGCTAATATTTGAAATGCCTTCTCATTTTCAGAACTGACATCACAGAAATATTTAATCCAATAAGAATTAGATCACTTCTATAAACCACGTTAAACAAAAAGCTAATGTGGGCATATCTATTATATATTGTCACAGCTGTTGTAGTTATAATGCACAAATCGGGATAATATAAGACCCCCCCCTCCAACTTTAGGCTCATCAGCACAGCTGGTATTCTGCATAAAATAATGGACAAATTCATAATGGAGCTTATCCAAAATGACACAACCGAGGTAGTTCTCTTAGATATGAAAGAGTATAGGTCTGTTTAGTTGGGATCTTGCCTTTTGAATCTTGTGACATTCTTTGAATAAGTAACAACATTACTTACTGAAGGGCTGAGAGTGCAGGATATTTATCTTTTTTCATCATATTCTTATCCTCACTGACTATTAGGTAATATTTGTATTTCTGTACTTATGACTCATTCATTCTCAAGGGGGAGAGAATAATTTTATAGCAGATTAACGCCCGTGGGCATGAGAGTTGAGCAAGTCTGGAATAGAAGAAACTGCCATTGCTTCCCTAGTTTAACGTCATGTGTGTGACTGCGACTTCTGCAACTACTGCCCACAGAGGGTGCATGAGTGTAATCTAAGAGTGATAATTATAGCATGGCCCTATTTATTTCACCCTTTGTTACCCCAATAATTTATGCTTTGTCTAAATTTCTAACACTTATAGGTGGGGAAGTGTGAGCAGTGGTGGGGTACGGATAGACTGATTAAAAGAAGAATCAAGATGTTTGGGGGGGATAACATATCTATCCCATACTTTATAAGGGAAAATGTTAGGAGAAAGGGAACCTTAGCTAATGTTTCACATGCTATTGGATTTGAACACTTGCCAGTCTGCATCAGCATTCTTTACACCTGATCATTGTTGGAGCACACCACAAAGGAAGTCATATTTCATTTAGTAAAACTTATACATTTGAAGAGACAATGAGCAAAATATGAAGCAAGAGACTACGTGTGCATCAGACTTCATAACAGAAATGAGAATTGAAACATCTCTTATGGCATACATTAAACCCTGAGACCTGTTATATTATATCAGAATAACTGTCTCCTGAGAAAGCTATCAGTATTGCTTTCTTCCATGTAGCAGGGCTAAGCAGAGTAATGCAAAGAGCACTGCATTAATGTGGCCAAAGGTCTTCAATGTTTGCTGTAGGACGTGAAGTATGATTTAACATCACTTTGCACTGGTGCATGATGCCAAGAGTCATGTGAATGTTGATGACAGAAATAAAGAATTTGGTTTATGGGGCCATTTCTGGCCACATGTGTGGCATGTGAATCTATTTTTTGAACAAATTAAAGATGTGGAAAGGGGTTGATAGGACGGTGGTGAAAATGGGGGAGATCAGAGGTTAGGACACTGGGAGAAATGTAAAGGAATGTGAAAGATGGTGGTAACAGCAGCATATCTATTCACTTCTGTACATGCTCGCAGTGTATTTGTACAAATAATATGAGGAACTTGGATAGTCACTACATCAAGGTCGTGCATCAACTTAATGTTGTGGGGCCAATTTGACCAAACCAAGGTATCATACACATACATATACAAAGTGGAGAGCTATTTATGGGGCATAATTTTCTTTGTGTGGCAGGTGCCCTTTTCATTTTTTTATAGAGAAAATGTTTGGGAAGGTAGGAATAAGAGGTGAAGTTAGGGTAGAGTGCAGATATACAGGACATAAAAGACAGACAGGGAAAATGATAGACATAATGGGGGGACAGCATCACTGGTGATAGATATGGGACTTCTGCGGCACATTCTCATCCATCATGAGTACAGTGATAATCTAGTCCTTACCCTATGAACTCTCATCACTGTCTCCTGTCCCAGACACCTTGGGCAGTGCTGGATGGGGAATTGATTTAGCTGTTCAATGTAGGATTTATTCTATTTTGCCAGTACAAGCATCAATGCCCCTCTCCATTATCTCTTCCACCAGTCCTGTCAGTTCTTTCTGGGTGACATAGTCTCCACCTCTCCTGGCACTACTCCTGATGAGTATGGTGCAACATCCCCTGGGGTAGAGCTACCTGACCTAGTTATTGCAGGTGGTGTAGGAGTTGTGGAGGCAGAAGTGCTGGGTGCCTGCACTGCCTGTGGTGGTGCCTCTGCAGCCACTTGTGGAGGTATGGTGGTCTGAGCCCCTGTGGCCAGTCTAGCTCTATGTGCTGGTAGTCATTCATGTTGGAGCAGGAATTGCAATCCAAATGTCATTAGAGAAAAAAGAAAAAGAGAGGGAGAGATAGGTTGAAGGGAGAGACAACAGAGAAAAATATTATATATGTCATATAATTGTAGTAGACCCCAGTCCATACACAGTGATACTGAAATATTTATATTTCTGACATAGACATATAAATGTGAAGTCAAACGTGTGTTAAAGTACACATTAATCTCATCAATATTATACACGTTATGAAAATAGTGTGACTATTGCATAGATAGATGCTTTATGCATTACGACTCATTTCATGTCTGTGAAATGGGTACAGTGTATTCTAATTTACTGATTGCAGAATAATAAACTTTTAAGTAATACACACTAATTGCTGCTGCCTTTTGTGAACTCACAAACATATACAGTGGCTGAAACATTGGCTAATGCAATGTTGCAACTGCTATTTGAGCAGCTATGTACATTTTGCATATATAGAGAAGGCATACTCATGGCTGACTGTGTCAAGCAATTATGGACTTATGGCCATAGAACTGATAAAATGATTTCAAAAATCAATGCTGTTATGAAGAGATTATTAGTCATACATGAGCCATACTTACCCCATGCCTCTCTGAGGCTTTTTAGTCTCTACTGATGTTCCACTCTATTTCCTTCTATCTCTATAGAAACTAAACAGAACAAAAAATAATGAGCACCTTTTTATGTTGGCAAGTCATGGCATTGTGCTGCTTGGCAATGGAACACTATACTTACTCAACGTATGCAGGTCGTAGGTGTTAAAATGTTCCTCCTATTAGCTAATGAGGTCTTGGTTGTGACTTTTCAAGTCATTGCAATGGTGACAGCATGGTTCACCAGTGTGTGGGATGCCAGTTGCCCAGCTGACAGCCTTGGCCTAGCTATTCCAAGCCTCAGCCTTGTACTGTGACCCTGTATAGTTGTCTTGCAGCAGCCATTAGCTGTAACTTTTAATGAGGAGTCCAACAAAAATCTTGGACTTCTCCTAAGACCACCTCTGTGTTCTAAATGGAACACTACCCTTACCATTTTCTGCCATGTCTTTTCAAATATATCAGGAAAAATGGCAGGGGCTTGGAAGCTAATTCAGGTCTCATATGTTATGGCTTGTGCTCAATGACAGCAAGTTAGATAACAACATTTGTGTGACAGAAAGCACAGAAATGGAATGGAATGAAATGTGGGTATAATTTCTTCAATGTCACCTTTAGGTGAGAAGCATGGCCATGTGTTCTGGTCAGTGAATTTACAAATGCTACACAGTTACTTCATCAATTGCTGGTTAATGCTGATATCTCAGTTAAATTTCAAACAATACATTGCCACCTCTGTGTATGTTCCGTGAGATGGTTGAGAAAAATCATAACTAACCCATTGTCAAAAGCAAATATCACATGAAAATCTCAATTATGTTGTCAGTCCTTATGTACATATTATTAAAGAACACAAAGACTTGTTGGTACATAAAATCTTAAAAACCGTGAATGATAGTGCCTGAGAAATTAACACATGATAAAAAGAATCCTGAATTTCTTTATTTTTGTCAACTAACTGGTAATGCCACAGGGCAAAGACTGTAAATTGAGGTGCACTATTTTAACCATGACTGGATACAGACTAAGTTCTGACAACCTTGCAACTATTGCACTTTAAGGTGTTCTTTTACAGAAGAAATTTATACCTGCTGAAAACTTCCCATTACATCTGTGTTTGTAATATCTTGTAACTGACAGGTGGTAAAGCCAAGCTTAATTGTGTGGCCAATAGCAAAGTCTTAGCAGATGCATAATTATTTTCTTTCCTCATGCAAAATAAAATTTTGAGTTTTTGCCAGAGCAAGTGAACTGCGAATCAGTGAGGGCCATTGTTGATAGGCCTGAACATGCAATGCCAAGCACTGCACAAAGGATGAAGCCAAACAATAAATTAATCATAAATCAGTTGATGATTTCTCTACCCTGTGGCCTTATACAAGTAATATGTTGATACTAAGGATGCCTACTTTCACAGAGACATCACCATCTCTATATTTGAACCCTGCACCTATGGAATCACCATGAAACATTGACATGGTTAACAGTTTTTGCCACCTGAACATTTACTAATTAATGTATAGAAAGTCACGATATGTTCTCATCTTTTTACTTCTGACATTTACATTTAGCCAGCAATATACCCATGTTATTACACAGTTGACCTTTGTCCTGTCACAGTACAATTATTGGTGAATACGATCTTTACAGAAGTAATGGCAATCAAGCATGTGAGATTAGAAACAAATGTCTGCAAGACAAGGTTGCATTTCCTTTTGTGTGCACTGCTCCACTGTAATCTCTTTGAGCTATGACTGTATTACATTTTGCAATGAGTTTGACTTTTTTCTGTATTTCTACATTGTATTTATTTGATATGACATACAACCACTTTGTCATCACAGCCACATAATCTTCTTACAAAATGTTAACTAAAGTGTGTATCAAGGTTGTCTCCTTATTCAGGAAATGGATGTGAAATCTTCTCAGTAAGACTTTTCTGTATGAAATGATCTCTGAAAGTGTACTTCTCATTGGCAGGAGTACTAAACAAGTAATTGCACTTGCAGAACTGCTAGTGAGTCATGCTTATAAGGCATTACCTGGTCAAAGGTCTAAATACTTGTTCTTGTACTACTGAGGTGTGTGCATGTCAAGGTGTAGGTACTAACACCATGTTTACCTGCCCAGCAACTTGAGCAAATTAAGTGATTCAGGAGTGATAATGAGCTGACTCCTAATTAGCATATTGCATGTTTCTAGAGGGGTTAATCTGCAGTATACAACCTCTGGCTATGGACCCTCCATGATGTTAGGGAAGACTGCTTAATTTCCCAATTGCTGCCAAACAAAACAACTGTTGCTCACTGTTAGAACTGCTGCATTTTCAATACCTTTTGGAGAACTCTCCTAAAATGTGTCAAGGTATGTAATGTCCTTTACAAGTAATGCTTACAGATTTATATTTTGAATATTTTTATTTGCAATGAGTGATGTCTAACTTTGCAAAGCTGTGCTGTTTTAATATAACAGCTGTTACTGCACTGCTTCTTTAATTATATTTCATAGATTTCTGACTACATTCTGAACATCATGAGACATGTCTGACGTGCTGCATATGTAGGTTATCATTATATTAAGGAACTGTTCTGTGATAATACTGTTCTATCTGCCTAGTATTTGTATATTTGACTATTCTTCTACTGTCCCTGACATCTGTTTTGTTTCATTCTGTGATCACATTATTGCCATTTTTGAATGTGTGTGTGGGGAGTGGGTATATTGCAACAGTACATGTCTTGCATTGATATAATTCAGATATTACATTTGAATGGGTGATGCCTGCATACTGAGTATTTTTCTCCAGTATTAGATCAGCTCGTATACCCCACCCCTTGCCTTGTTGTGTGTGTCTGATATGTTTGTTTTTCTTTTACTTCACATCAGGGATATGGCACCAAAACAAACAAGGAAGGCATTAGTCCCATGGAAACATCCATTCTCATATGCTGAGAATGAGGTCATAGTCCAGGCCCTCTGTCTCTGTCTCTGTCTCTTTATGCACAAATCCTAGATCTTCATTTAGTTGACAAGCCCCACCATGACTGTGTCTGGCAGCAGGTGGTTGATGATGTGAATGCTGTGGGTGGCTAGTACCATGACTACAAGAGTATTAGACATAGGACCAGTGATATGATCAAGAATTCTATTAATAGAGCCAAGGCTGTGGCACTGCAACAAAAAGCTATTGGGAGTGGGTCCTCTACCTAACCACTACTCACTAAGACAGAGACGTTCCTGTTTACTGTAAGGGATCTAGGCAGCTCAGTAGAGTTCTACAGTGCTGTCATAGATGTGGGGACAGAGATGGAAGACAACCACAGGATGTCAGCTGGTGATGCTCCAGGTATGCTTTTCAATTATATATAAAACATTATAATTTAAGTTTTTTCTTAAGGTGTGATGTCTTATGCTTATATTATCTTTATCATCTGCATTTTTGTGTCTAGAGAAATCTGGCATTAAGGTGCAATTACCACTTGCACATGGTGTGGGCATATTTTTTTGACTTTATTTTATATGTAAATTGAGGTGCACTATTTTAACCATGACTGGATACAGACTAAGTTCTGACAACCTTGCAACTATTGCACTTTAAGGTGTTCTTTTACAGAAGAAATTTATACCTGCCGAAAACTTCCCATTACATCTGTGTTTGTAATATCTTGTAACTGACAGGTGGTAAAGCCAAGCTTAATTGTGTGGCCAATAGCAAAGTCTTAGCAGATGCATAATTATTTTCTTTCCTCATGCAAAATAAAATTTTGAGTTTTGCCAGAGCAAGTGAACTGCGAATCAGTGAGGGCCATTGTTGATAGGCCTGAACATGCAATGCCAAGCACTGCACAAAGGATGAAGCCAAACAATAAATTAATCATAAATCAGTTGATGATTTCTCTACCCTGTGGCCTTATACAAGTAATATGTTGATACTAAGGATGCCTACTTTCACAGAGACATCACCATCTCTATATTTGAACCCTGCACCTATGGAATCACCATGAAACATTGACATGGTTAACAGTTTTTGCCACCTGAACATTTACTAATTAATGTATAGAAAGTCACGTATATGTTCTCATCTTTTTACTTCTGACATTTACATTTAGCCAGCAATATACCCATGTTATTACACAGTTGACCTTTGTCCTGTCACAGTACAATTATTGGTGAATACGATCTTTACAGAAGTAATGGCAATCAAGCATGTGAGATTAGAAACAAATGTCTGCAAGACAAGGTTGCATTTCCTTTTGTGTGCACTGCTCCACTGTAATCTCTTTGAGCTATGACTGTATTACATTTTGCAATGAGTTTGACTTTTTTCTGTATTTCTACATTGTATTTATTTGATATGACATACAACCACTTTGTCATCACAGCCACATAATCTTCTTACAAAATGTTAACTAAAGTGTGTATCAAGGTTGTCTCCTTATTCAGGAAATGGATGTGAAATCTTCTCAGTAAGACTTTTCTGTATGAAATGATCTCTGAAAGTGTACTTCTCATTGGCAGGAGTACTAAACAAGTAATTGCACTTGCAGAACTGCTAGTGAGTCATGCTTATAAGGCATTACCTGGTCAAAGGTCTAAATACTTGTTCTTGTACTACTGAGGTGTGTGCATGTCAAGGTGTAGGTACTAACACCATGTTTACCTGCCCAGCAACTTGAGCAAATTAAGTGATTCAGGAGTGATAATGAGCTGACTCTAATTAGCATATTGCATGTTTCTAGAGGGGTTAATCTGCAGTATACAACCTCTGGCTATGGACCCTCCATGATGTTAGGGAAGACTGCTTAATTTCCCAATTGCTGCCAAACAAAACAACTGTTGCTCACTGTTAGAACTGCTGCATTTTCAATACCTTTTGGAGAACTCTCCTAAAATGTGTCAAGGTATGTAATGTCCTTTACAAGTAATGCTTACAGATTTATATTTTGAATATTTTTATTTGCAATGAGTGATGTCTAACTTTGCAAAGCTGTGCTGTTTTAATATAACAGCTGTTACTGCACTGCTTCTTTAATTATATTTCATAGATTTCTGACTACATTCTGAACATCATGAGACATGTCTGACGTGCTGCATATGTAGGTTATCATTATATTAAGGAACTGTTCTGTGATAATACTGTTCTATCTGCCTAGTATTTGTATATTTGACTATTCTTCTACTGTCCCTGACATCTGTTTTGTTTCATTCTGTGATCACATTATTGCCATTTTTGAATGTGTGTGTGGGGAGTGGGTATATTGCAACAGTACATGTCTTGCATTGATATAATTCAGATATTACATTTGAATGGGTGATGCCTGCATACTGAGTATTTTTCTCCAGTATTAGATCAGCTCGTATACCCCACCCCTTGCCTTGTTGTGTGTGTCTGATATGTTTGTTTTTCTTTTTTACTTCACATCAGGGATATGGCACCAAAACAAACAAGGAAGGCATTAGTCCCATGGAAACATCCATTCTCATATGCTGAGAATGAGGTCATAGTCCAGGCCCTCTGTCTCTGTCTCTGTCTCTTTGCGGCACAAATCCTAGATCTTCATTTAGTTGACAAGCCCCACCATGACTGTGTCTGGCAGCAGGTGGTTGATGATGTGAATGCTGTGGGTGGCTAGTACCATGACTACAAGAGTATTAGACATAGGACCAGTGATATGATCAAGAATTCTATTAATAGAGCCAAGGCTGTGGCACTGCAACAAAAAGCTATTGGGAGTGGGTCCTCTACCTAACCACTACTCACTAAGACAGAGACGTTCCTGTTTACTGTAAGGGATCTAGGCAGCTCAGTAGAGTTCTACAGTGCTGTCATAGATGTGGGGACAGAGATGGAAGACAACCACAGGATGTCAGCTGGTGATGCTCCAGGTATGCTTTTCAATTATATATAAAACATTATAATTTAAGTTTTTTCTTAAGGTGTGATGTCTTATGCTTATATTATCTTTATCATCTGCATTTTTGTGTCTAGAGAAATCTGGCATTAAGGTGCAATTACCACTTGCACATGGTGTGGGCATATTTTTTTGACTTTATTTTATATATATATATATATATATATATATATATATATATATACACACACACACACACACACACACACACACACACACACACACACACACACACACACACACACATACACACACACACACGCACACACATATATGTGAGTGTGTGTGTGTGTGTGCTCGCATGTATGGTGTATGCATACATTACTACAAATGTTATTTGCATTTGCATCTATTGTTGTTTTATTCAGTTGTAAGCAGCATACTGTAATAATTTATTTGTATTTTTTCTGTTTTTCTTTTTCCTTGGTGTAATCACAGTTGAGGCTGGCACCACCCCTATGGAGCTCCAACCACCAGATGTTGGAAGGATTAGCCTTAATGATGATGGTAGTGATGAGGAGATGTAGTTTGAGGTTGCAGAGAGTATGTCTGACACTGAGGGTGTGACTCTCACATCCATCCCCACACCGTGGACACAATTATTAGTTCTATGCATACCCATGACATAGAACCATCTGAGACTGGACAGGTTGATGGAGACATGGTTTATCAGGGTAGTTCAGTTACTCCAGTTGCAGAGCTTGTGGAATCTCTCCCTAACCTTCAAAAAGATGAAGTACCAAATAGGGACAATGGTAGAGGTACTTAGAAGAGACATGCTTACCACCCTCTCCCTGATGCAAATGTGTCAGTATCTGACACCCAATGTATGTGCAGGCACATCATAGAGGCAGAGACAAGTTCCACAAGGTTCTAGGAAGAGATCGTCAGAGTGCTGCATGTCATGCATTCTGACATGTGAGACTGTATGAACTGTGTATGTGACCCCTTGGACCAAATGAATAACATACTTGACTGTGCAGTTTCTGTTATGGAACATCTGCTGGGGGATTGTCAGTGTGCATGACACCATACAGCTGGTACATCTTTAGATGAAAGCTGGCATGCCAGATCTTGCTCTCATAGTGGTACTACTTCCAGTACTCCATCAGTGGTGAAGGTGTCCACACCTAGACATGGTTGACCACATGATCATGGACATAGTCTTTATGAGACCTCATCCACAAGACATTGTTCACATTCAGGTAGCACCTCGACTTATAGTTAAGATTATAGAACTAGCAGTGCAACTTCTGGCAGAAGTATTACACATGCTCATGGGTGTCAGTGATGAACTGGATCCTGTACTCATGTTTACTATGGCACGTCTCTCACACACACACACACACACACACACACACACACACACACACACACACACACACACACACACACACACACACACACACCCACACACACACCCACACACACACCCACACACACACAAAAGATTCTTAAAATTAATTTCTTTACATCTGGAGATGCTCTTTGTGACAGTGCATGCTTCCTGCTATGACCCTCATCTCTCAAAAAGCACATACACTTCTTTTGTGTCTAGTATGCCCTCCTGTACCCCCCACTTACACACACACACACACACACACACACACACACACACACACACACACACACACACACACACACACACAAACACAAACACACACATTGTGCAAGTTATGATGCCTGTACCCTGCCCTTTGCAAAGTCCTCTGACTTAAGGTTGCCTGTGTCTGATGCACAAAGTGGCCAGTTAATGATTGCTTAGTCAAATCCCTCTTTTCATCAGGATATGTAATGATGTTCAGTTTGTTTTAGCCTGCTTAAATTTAATAATGTTATTATTTGTTATAGTCATACTTGTAGTTGTAGTAGTAATTGTAGTACAGTCTTATTACTTATGTATTACTGCTTGCTTGACCCCTTGTTCATAGGTTCATAGGTAGGTACTAGGCTATCAGCCCAAGGGCCTATGTAAGCCTAGCCAACAAGGTTCCCTGGCTTACACCACCCTAGAAAGTTATTTTCCAGTGCCACTGCCGAGCAGAGACACAGAAGTGATCCCCAGGGTGTATTTCCTATTTCCCATCCACTCATCAGGATTTTTCTTGAAGAGTGCTAATGAAGAACTTTGCTTGACTTAGATGGGTAGCCTGTTCCAGAGTATGGGAAGTCTCTGGGACAGGAATCTATCCCTCCAGCATGACCTGTTTATTGTGGTGACAAGGTTTATGTCCCTAGAGCGTGTAGCCTGGAGGGATTGGGATTTCTTTAGGTATAGCATGCCCATCAGCTCTGGGTTTGACATAGCTTTATATGTTAGGCAGAGATCACCTTGGAGTAGGCGATATGCTACGGAGTAAAGCTGGAGTTGTTTGAGGCGGTCAGTGTAGGGCATTTGTCTGAGGCCAGTAATCCTCTTTGTGAGGTACTTCTGTGGCCTTTCCAGCTGCTGCAGATGTCTTGTGAGGTACATTCCAAAAGGGGCGTTGTACTCTATAATGGGTCTAATGAGTGTTGACTTGACGGGAACAGTGACCTCTTTTTTCCTGGATGAGAACCCTGTTATGATGAGGTGTGCCACGTCGAAGGACTTCCTGACTACTGTGGCGATGTGACTATCAAAGGATAGACTACTGTTCACCTGGGTCCAAAGGTCTCTTATCACACATTCAGTGTTAAGTAGATTGCTGCCTATGTGGTAGTTCATGGGTACAGAGTTTTTACAAAAGGGGATGACACTGCACTTTTTGGCATTGAGCTTGAGGCCATGGCTCTGACACCAGGCATCTGTCTCAGCAAGGCCCTTCTGTAGGATGTCCACATCATTTGGGGACTTGACTATGGCTCCTAGTTTGCAGTCATCTGCGAACTTCGTTAGCCAGAGGCCTTCTGTGTTAGCCTGTACTTCAGAGAAGTATATATCAAACAGGAGAGGTCCCATGATGGAACCCTGTGGTACTCCACTTGTCACTGCTTTAAGGTCAGATTTGGAGTCTGCAACTTTTACAGTGTGGGTTCTGTCAGTGAGCCAGTTGGCAACCCATCTTGTGACTTAGTGAGTTTAGCTATAATTCCAGAATGAGGGATGGTGTTGAAAGCCTTGGCGAGGTCAAGATAGGCTGTGTGAACCACCTTACCCTCATCTACGGATTTGGTGACTGCCTCAAAGAATTCAATCAGGTTCAGGAAGCATGATCTGCCATTCACAAACCTGAACTTGGTGGGATCCAGAGTTTGGAGGTTGCCAATGTCTTTGTTTATGAGTTCCATGATGATATGTTCCATGGCCTTGCAGACCAGGCTCGTCAGGCTAATAGGTCGATAGTTCCTGGGATCAGTGGTGGCTCCCCCTTTGTGGAGTGGGATAACTGTTGCTGTGAGCCATTCAGTGGGCACAAAGCCTGATGCGAGGCTATTATTGAACATGGTGCTTAAGTGGGGAGCCAAGTTATTGCCCTGATCCCTGCTGGGTTTTCTGAATTGGGCTACTTATGTCAATGCACAGTAGTGAGCAGGCCAAGTATGTTTTTGGGCAATACTTTTTTTCTTTCCTCTTTTGTATTGCAACTCCTAATTTGTGTCTTAACTTATTTCATTTGTAGTCATAAGGTTCTATTAGTATGCTTGATCAACAGATAACAGTAACATTGTCTTACCCCTTGTGGGTTTGTTTGACATAGAGCTGCTTTGGTGAGACACACAGGTTGGGAACATAATACATATGCAGAAACAATAGTTTTATTCCCTTTAAAGGCTTCAGATTTGGTTTTGTTTATGCATGTTGCATGTATTACTTATGTAGCCTATTTATGACATTTCATGTATAGTTGACCAATAGTTTGGTTTTACTAAAGTATAGTACATAAACATAGGTAGGCATTATCCGGTCATTACAGGTGCATCACTAACATTTATAACTGCTGCTGACAATGTTGAAGTGTAGTGGTGCTCATGTCTGATGCTCACAATAGCCAGCCAGTACATGGGTAAGTATAGGCTATTAGTCTGCATGCATCACTATTACTGCTTGAATGTGCATAACTCCTTTTCTTTTTTAATTAAATGGTAAGCATGTGTGTTACTTGCTACCTCTTAGCCAGTGCCGTAGCATATTGTGCACTCCTCCATCTGTCATGATCACCCCAGCTGCAGTTTCCTCATCTGAATACTCACCTGTGTTTGCTGGACTTGCCTGTGGGGCTGGAAGCCCCTGTCCTGGGGCACCCTGCTGCAACTGTTTTCTGAGTATGATGTAATGTAAAATGGCACAGTCAATCAGTATTTTGGCAGAGATGGCAGGGTCATATTGCAGGGTACCTCCAGATGTATCTCAACATCAGAAACATGACTTGAGCAGGCCAACTACATGCTGTATGATATCGGTAGTCTGTGCATGCGCATTGTTTTGATACTATTTAGTGGGGTTGTGTGAGTTTGTCATAGGAGTAATGATCCAATGTTCCATTTCAAATCCTGCATCCTCCACTTGATGTCTTTGTGTAGAGTCTCCCCTTGAAAACTGTATGCAGAAGTGTGCCATATGTGGGAGTGGTGGAAACTTCTAGGGTGACTTGTACACAAATTATAGAAGATATCTAGTACATTACAGACCACCTGACAGTTGATGAAATTACAGCCTTTTCTTAGGTTCATAAATTATTACTAGGCTAATTGCCCTTGTGAGCCATTTTAAGCCTAGCCAATTATCCCTTGTGAGACTCAAAACCTACACCTTGTATTTGTAAGGCAAACACTTTAACCATTAGGCCACTCTCTCATCCCAAATATACTTCAAGGTCAGGTGAATACTTTTAAGCTCTAAAATAAACATATCAGCACTGCTTTTAACCGCAAGTATTATTTGCCTTTTTTTTCAGAAAAACTCTGAACATTTATCTTGAAACAAAATATATTGATATTTAACTTATCAAACCAGTCCTCCTAAACTCGGTCATTCGGGAACTCTCCTTCTAAAATACTTGCTGTGAAATTCCTATATTCTGCTACAAGATGCAGGGTGGACAGTATTTTCTGTATTTTATCTACTTCTGAGGTCACCAAGGGGAGTTTTTATTTCAAAATGGATGTGACCTATGACTCCCAGTACCACAGGAAAATGTGCCATTGCATAGAAATCTTGCATGATGGTAGCTCTGTTCTCTTGGGTAAATGCAAACCAGATATGCTCCACCCATGTTGCAGTGTTGAAATGAGAAACTGGTGGCATAGTCTGGAGGCAGAAGCCTGCGACACCCTTACTGTGTCCATCGTGGGACACTGAAATGTCCCTTAACTAGTATTTGCAATATTACAGATACATTAGTTTCCACTTGGATGGGTTATCCATTATTCCCATGGGGCCTCAGGTGAGGATGGCAGATGTCCACTATTTGTTCATTGTATTCATGTCCACCCAGTAATGATCTATTATTTCTGTTTCATGTAGTCCGTGATAGGTCAAATGTGATCTGAACACCCTATGCCTTCTAGGCTGAGGTCTAGCAGCACCAGAAGCAGCAGTGACATGTACAACATGTATGAGATCCTGCTGCATATACAGATTTATAATGGCTGCAGCAACCTGTAACATTTTTCAAAGTTTCCCTGTAGCTGGATGCCAGCATGTCTTGGAATTCAGAGCTAAAGCAAGTGTGACATATTCCCACTTATTTTATATATTTCTGAATCACTCCACTAAGATTATTTTCTTCATTAGCATGCACTTTAGTATATTTTGCTGCTAACCCTTCTTTTTCGGCAAGCCATGATGTGTACTGCTGTTTGCTGATTCTCAAAGAGCTAATCTGCCACTGCTTTTCATGCATTATGCCCCAGCTCTGGACTACTTGTTCCATGTGAGTTTACCTTCCTGGCCAGTGCACTTTAACTGTTACTCTTTCTTTGCACTTCACTATTGCCAAATGTAATTCATGAATCTGGTCAAAGATTTCTCCTCTTAGTTGATTGTGAATTATTATTTTGTCAGCTTCAAACATTAATCCCTGAATACAAATTATGTATTCATTAAAAGATTTACAAGACCAAGTTTTATTCTTTATTGATGTTTTTCTAAAATTGTCATCTTAGTGTAGCACTTTACAGTAGCTGTATTTCAAAGGCAGTGTCTGAATTTCTTGAATTCTGATTTTTTTTCTGTCACTGCAGTTTGCAGCATTACCCCAGTAAATTCTAACTCTTGTTCTAATGACTTTTCATCCTTCTTTCTTAGATATGTCCCGCTCACCATATCTGCTCCGCAGAGCTGGCTCATCTAGTACCTGGTGCCCATTCCTGATTTAGCAACCCCCCCCCCCCCAAGTTCTTCAAGTGAAGAGAAAAAGAGTCTGAATTACACCTATCAGCCTCCTACTCTGTACAGCTCATGGCCCCCTTAGTTCTTCAGAGAAGAGGAAAAACACTTCTGTTTACACTGCAAGAGCATCTAAGATTAAAATGTAACAATCACCTTTGGCCGACCCTTGCTTCACTACTGCTACTATGGGTAACTCCTTGCTAGTCTGTATTTCACTTTCAAATCATATTTCTATAGATTCCGTTAAATCCTTTTCATTCTCAGAGCTGCATCTCACAAATACATTCTGGATATGGTTTGCAGTGATTTGTGGTCATTTTCACTTGAACTTCTTTATCACAGACTTGTTCATAGAATTTATTGCATCCATAGACTACTGCTAACAGTTCCTTTTCTATCTGAGCATATCATTTGTATACATCTCTATATACTCTTAGTCTATAAACAACTGGCCTATTGTCTGGAAGGATCACATTTCCCATACCATTCTTACAGGAATCTACTTCCTTTATAAGCAGCATATTCGTACAATAGTACTTTAATATTGCTTCCTCTATAACTATTTTTAAAGATTTCAAAACTCTTATAATTCATAGCTTCATTCTCAAGTTACAGCTTGCTTTAACAGCAGTCTTAGAGGCATAATAATCTCAGACATATTAGGTACAAACTTTGTAAGACATTGTATCCTTCCTAGAAATTTCTGTAATGCTTGCTTGCTTAGCCTCTGCATTTGGCATATTTCACAGTTGCTACAATGTTTCCTGTATTAGGCTTCAACACATATAATGTTAGAATATGACCTATACATTTATAATTCTGATTTTACAGCTGCTGTTAACTTGAAAGTATGCTATCTTATCTATTCAGCAGCTGTATCAGTTTTGTTGTTATATTGCTTTCATATCTTACCCAGACTGATAGATGATAATGCACATTCATATACCTTCCATGCCTTCAGTTACTTGTTTAGTAGTCCATTGGTGTACCTCTAATGCTGATGAAATACTAAACAGAAGAACCAGCTCCATTGACATAGAAGGAATATGACCCCAGGTGAACCAGGTCTGATTAATGACTTGAGTAACTATTAGAGCTGATGTGGGGAGGATGGGAATGTCCATCTTGGAGAAAAAAGGATAGACTAGGCTGTCTAATTATTTAAACCATTAATTCAACATTAAGAAGCCAGAGATTGGGAAAATCAAATCAAATAAAATAAAATAAATACAATTTCAGAGGTTAATATACATATTTAAGACTTGTACTTTTAGAATATTTTACGTTTATATTCTGAATATTGTAAACAAGATTGCTTATTAATTAAATTTTAATTGCCATAGTTAGAAAAATACCATGTGATAGAAGTTTGAACATATAAAAGCTGTGCCAATGATTGTATAAAATGCCTGAAGAAGTATTTTGTAAATAGGATGAACATATTATATATATGTTCTAATATTCATTGCACGTGCGGTTGCAGCACTATCTGGTAAATTGTAGATCAATTTGTGTCTAACAAAGGTGCAGGCACTCCACGGCAATCGAAGCCAACCAGTCTTAATAAAAAATTCTTCCAGTTTAAATAGAGATCCTTTAGTTAAAATCCTTTATTAGAGAATAGTAAGCGCTTTCGCGTCTACTAGGGACGCTTCATCAGACTTGAATAAAAACACAGGAAACTGTCTCATTTTGTGTGTATACCTTCAGGAAGCTATCCAAGGGCTTGCGCAAGTGTATAAATACTGAGCATGTGCATGTCTGCCTGCCACTTTGTAGTGAGCTGTTGGGATGTAGGCATGTATGTATGTTAACCAATTTGTTTATATTTTATGATACTGCTATTGATCCTCATATACCCTGCCTACTTGTCATTTATGTTAGAGTGGGATGACATTGTGTCAGAAATGGCATGTCCAAAGGACTTAAAGCCAGGGTGGAGTCCAAATGCTTCAGTTCAAGATTGAGAGGCACTTAGCTGAAGCTGGAGGAATATAGAGGAATGAATCATCCCTACAATACACATACTTCCCAAAATAGGTCAGAAACTAATTACAGATGTTAAAACTTGCTCAGTGCTATTTTTATTTGCAAAATATGAAACAAGGCATACAGAATGCTCTAAACAATTTTCTCATAAACCGATATGTCCGATATTGTGAAAATATTCAAATTACTATGGAAAATTTTTGAAATAAAGTCAGAATTGCATAAAACAAATAAAATCAAGTGAAACAACTACATTTTCACTAAGTACATATTTTTCATATTAATCAAAGATATCCGAGTTATCAGGAGTGTATAAAGTGCTTGCATGCTTGTGCAGTGTTACAGTAAATTTATTTCACAGAATACAGCCATTGCAGAGTATATTTCACAAAGTACAGTATTTCAAAGAGTTTATTGCACATTTGAATGTTATTGCAAGCTCACAGAACAGTTTGTACATAATTACAAGGGCCATATTTTCAGTGTAAGCACAAACACATACTTCGTGGGCATGGCAGATGGATTTTGAAAACCCATTGCACTTGTGTTTGACAGTAATATTGCTGAGGACTGGAGAGTGTTTGAGCAAGAGTACGACATTTTCATACAGGCTGCATTTTCTGGTAAAGACAACCATACAAAGGCATTTATAGAAAGGGAATGTTCATTTGTGTATGCACCTATCTATACAGGAGAGGAGGGAAACCATCACATTGTTGTACAGACTAAGTCAAGGAAGGACCCTGAGTGCCTAAAATGTAAATTTAGGGAAATATGTAACCCCCAGACAAATGTTGCAGTGGAAAGGCACTTATTTTACACAAGGGATCAAAATTCTGGTGAGCATTTTGCAGCATATATAACCGACTTGAGAAAAAAGGCTAAACCATGCAGATTTGGTGATTTAAGGGATGAGTTGATAAAGGGTAGACGTGTGTGGTATTAAAGATGATGCTGTGAGAGTTTGCTTCATGAGAGTGATTCAACTTTGAATAAGGCCATTGAGATTTGCCAGATATATGAGCTCACAGGAAAGCACACAAGTATGCTTACAAATGAGAATAGCTCTAGATGGCACAGTGACAAAGCTCATGTTGATAGCATGCAGCATGTAGTTAAAAGAAAGAGGCCCAAGCACATGGCAGCAACTGTAGCCCCTGCAGCACTCACTGATAAACCTCAAAGTTTTCCAGCAAATGTCAAAGCTTGCACAGTCTCAGTGAAGCATAAGAGTGAGTCAGCAAACTCAAAGCATGGGCCCCAGCCCAGTTTCATTGCCAAATGTCGTAATTGTGGTGGAAGTCATGAAACTAAAAGGGAGAAATGTTTAGCTTTTTGTCAGCAATGCCACAAATGCAATATATGGAATAATTTCAAAAGGTTTTGTAAATCAAAAGGCCCACATTCTTTTATTAAAAGGGAACATTTTAAGAAATAAGTCGATCAATTAGAGAGCTGCAACCCTACTCTTTATGTTGATGGTGTGTCAGTGCTCCATGAAACAGTCAGTGCAGTATATTTAAAGTGAAAGAATGAAGTATTTTGTACTGTTCAGATAAATGGCAAACTCATAGACCTCAAAGTTGACAGGTTCCAACTGAAATATTATGTGAGCAGAAACATTTACTAGAGTGTGTCATAGTGAAAGGCTTGATTTGGCAAGGTGTATGAAGCTTGTTGCTTATGGAGATGAAGACATTCAAACCGAAGGCTCATGCATTCATGTTACTCTGCTGGGAGAAGCTACGATTTGTTATTTTTTATGTGGTCAAGAGGCATGTCCAGTCATTATTAGGGCTCAGAGACAGTTTAAAAATGGGACTGTTTTCATTTAATAAGGAAGTCCACCAAGTTAGCTTGAAAGACCATCACTCTAATTTCAGCCAGTACGGTTTTTCTACCTATGCTGATCTTTTCTAAGGCAAATTAGGGAAGTTTTCAGTTGTGTACTACCGTGAACTTAGATCCAGATGTCAGTCCAGTTATCAGGCCAGCGCGAAAAATTCCAGTAGCCATGCAGGACAGAGTCAAAGCCAAGCTAGATAAGGTGTGATAAGGTGTGATGTGTCCAGTTGCAACTCCAACTGAATGGGTATCTTCCATGGTGGTAGCTCATAAGAAAAGCTCAGATGATACAAGAATATGTACTGACCCATGAGATTTGAACAAAGCACTAAAAAGACTTCATCATCCAATGCGCACAGTCAAAGAAGTTGCAGCCTTGATGCCAAATACCACTGTTTTTTTCTGTCTTAGATGCAAAGAGTTCATTTTGGCAAATTCAGCTTGACAAGAAATCTGCATAGCTCATTACGTTCAATAGTGCGTTTGGCAGGTACAGATTTTTGAGAATGCCATTGGAATAAATTCTGCAAGTGTAGTCTTTCCAAGTGGAATGGAGCTAATTTTTTCTGGGTATCCTTGTGCTATTATAGTTGACAACATACAAGCAGGAGGTTGTGATGAAGCTGAGTGTGACAGAAACCACAGAACAGTTCTAGAAAGGGCACATCAAGTGAATCTTAAGCTCAATCTACAGAAATGCAAATTCAGGCTACAAGAAGTTACTTATATTGGTCATTTATTTACCAGTTCAGGCTTACGACCAGACCCTTCTAAGCAATCAGCTATTTTCGAGATGCCAGCTCCAGACAATGTTCAAGCCCTACAATGTTTTCTTGGCCCAGTTAACTATCTAGGCAAGTTCATTCCAGACTAGAGTCAACTATCAGCACCACTCAGTGAGATGACATGTAAAGATTTATCATGGTTTTGGTTAGTGCAACACCAAAGAGCATGTGATGTCCTGAAACAGAGAATTGCTAGTCTACCAACTCTCAGAAACTATGATGTTCACAAGCCAGTTACTCTTTCATGTGATGCTTCAGAATTTGGTCTTAGTGCAGTCATTCTACAAGAGGGTCAACCTGTTGCCTATGTGTCGATAACGCTTACCCAAACTGAAAAGCAGTATGCCCAGATCGAGAAAGAGCTTTTGGTAATTGTGTTTGCATGTTAAAATTTCCATTATTATGTTTATGGTAGACCTATCCAGATTGAAACAGACCACCAACCTCTAGTCACTATCTTGAGAAAACCTATGCATTCAGCTCCAACCAGACTGCAACTTATGATGCTGAAACTGCAAAAGTATAATTTCACTCTTGTCTACATGAAAGACAAACTTCTTTATCTTGCTGATACATTATCCAGATCACCCAGAAACACCACAGAACAGCAGGAGAATGAGAACCTTGATTGTGAAGTCACGGAAGTGAGAGATTTTTCTTCCACACGTCTTGATGAGTTGAGAGATCATACAGCCACAGATTCAGTTTTACAGAGGCTCAACCACTTTATCA
>NC_056731.1:365163402-365165902 GCF_019279795.1 Protopterus annectens | reverse complement strand
TACTGGCATCCCTTATGAAGGGTGTCTGATGACTATCTTCTATATCTTTCTGCCTTTGCCATGAAACCAGATAGAATTTCCTTGATGATGATGCTTGCACCGTAATGCTTGTTGTTGCCACCTTTTGTAGGCACTGATGTGTATTCCTCTACATACATTTGTTGTCCATAGCTACTTCAACTTCTCAGAGGTTCATAGGTTTATAGGTAAGTACTAGGCTAGCTGCCATTGTAATCTATTTTAAGCCTATCCAGTTTCCCTTTTCATGCTGGAATTAACCTATCCCATTTGGTTAGAAACTGGTCTTACCCATCCCATGGACAATAATTATATATTACCCCTAATAAGAATAAATGGGATCATACTTAGGATAATCTGAATGGACCCCTGCATAGGATAAAGCACTTAAGAGCTGTCTCTGTTCATTAGCAGTACAGGGGGCAGACTTGGGGTAAATTTTCTGTTTCCAATACATAGATTCAAGTTGCACTTGAATATGGACAATGGGTCTCTTCCAGAGCAATGGTAACCTCTGGTAGATATACCTGTCCCTCAAAACCATTCTGTTGATCTTACAGAAGAGGTTTAGATCCCTAGACCAAGTATTTCTGATGCCATTTGACTTACTGATATGCAGTAACTCCATCAGTATTGGGTTGCAGGATGCCTTGTATGATATGCAGTAAATCCATCAGTACTGGGTTGCAGGATGCCTTGTATGCCAGACACAGGCAGGTCACCTCTTAGCAGTCTGTAGGATACTGGGTATAGCGACAGAGTTTTGAGTTGGTCCATGTAGGATATGTTGTTTAGGCCTTGTATCCTTTCAGTAAGATATTTGTGTGGGCATTCTAGTTGTTGCTTGTGTCTGAACAGATATATTCCAAAGACTGCATTATATTCAATGACTGGCCTAATGAGGACTGAGTAAAGGAGGCAATGACAAGCCTAGATTTAGATACAATCCCTTTGTATATAAGCTGTGCAATATATAAGAACTTTCTTACAACAATGGACACGTTGGTAAAAAGTTAGGTCACTGTCCACATTAGTTCCCAAATCCCAAACAACTGGGATTCAATGACTGCACCTAGCTTGAAGTCATCTGCAAACAAACTTAGTCATTCAGAGCCCCTTGGTATTGGCTTTTTCTTTTCTGAAAAGTAGCTGCCAAACAGGAGAGATCCCAGCACAGAACCCTGGGGAACTCCACTGGTGAGTGGTCTCTTTGTGGAGGTACGTTCCCTATTTTGATTTCCTGCATCCTATCTGTGAGACAGTTGCCTATCTGGCAGGGGATACAGGTGTTTATTCCCATTTTATTTAGTTTTTCTGTTATGCCTTAGTGGGGAATTGCAGCTACTTCATTTGGAATGTAGTGAAAAATATATGAAATTACTAATAGAGTTCTTCAAACATGAAGGGGTGGAGATTGCTAAACAAATAGAGGGAGAGTGCAAGACACTATCTATAATAAATATCTATAATAACTACTCTCTAGACATAATTGGTGTTAAGATGGATAAACTATTTGATGATATTAATGGCTTATGATAAAAGACTGTCTATGGTTAAAGCCAGAAAGATTCAATGTGATAAACTGGATTTTGAGAACGGGCAAGTCTTTTCTTGGTCTAGGGACAGACCAATGAACAGCACAAATAAGTCATGCTTGACAGGAAGTGGGCGGGCTTCTGAGACTACTCACAGAGCGTTCTCTCAAGGAGAGAACACACAACAACAAGTTTATTCTCTGTCTGCGACTACAGGCTTGAAGCCACCTAACAGTGAAATGGTAAATAATGATAATGTTTCTAATAACGTGGACATTACAAATGATTTACATAGGACTTTTACTCTTGAAAATGAGCCTTCTGTTAGGCCCAAAGTAGCTACAATGCAAGACAGCAGCATGCTAACGGTTGGCAGAGATCCGCCAGCCGTTCAAACAACTGAAACACTTTTTTTATCAAAGAACCCATTACCAATACGGGGCAGGTCCAGGAGCTGATACGCAAATCCAAGGATTCGGCGGCTACAGAACGAGGAAGACCAAACTCGATCAGGCAAAAGGCTGAAACAGGTTTAGTCATTAACATTTTATCTGTCTCATTAACTAATGCACAGCTATCAGTTTTGAATAAAGGGCTAACATTTGTTCCAGCCCAAAAAGCAGAATTAACTGACATTTTACAGGATTTGAAACTGTTTGGTAGGACTCTTACTCTTAGAACTATTTTTAATAAAGATAGTGGCCATGTAAATGTTTTTAAGAAACCAAGCACTTTTGTACCTCCACCTAATGCCACTGTAGAGCTTTTTATTGATGTTTGTGAAAGACAATTGAGACAGCGATTTTCAGAGAAACAGCTTGACTGTTTCCATAATTTAACTTTTACTGAGAAACAAGTCCTTATTGAGTTAAAAAACATGAGAAGTATTGAGATAAGACCAGCTGATAAAGGTGGAGGTATTATAGTGATAGGCAAACACACCTGTA